>NW_026870589.1:0-289624 GCF_963576545.1 Limanda limanda | reverse complement strand
AATATCTCCTCAGATTTGGGGGAATTTCGTCGGTCGACCTCTTCCGAAGGTCGTACAAGCTCGGGCATGGTACCAATCGATCCGCAGGACCCAAATTAGTCCAGATGCAACCACTTTCCAAGTCTCTCCGACCTTCACAAAAAAGTTATTCAAGAATATCTCTTTCTCCTATGTGCTTTCATCCCTAACCCTAACCCTAACCCTTCCGAAAGTCGGAGAAGCTCAAGGATGGTACCGATCGATGCGCGCTACCCCATTTAGTGGGGGTAGAGCCTACTTGCAAGTCTCTCCGACCTTCACAAAAAAAGTTATTCAAGAATATCTCTTTCTCCTATGTGCTTTCATCCCTAACCCTAACCCTAACCCTTCCGAAAGTCGGAGAAGCTCAAGGATGGTACCGATCGATGCGCGCAACCCCATTTAGTGGGGGTAGAGCCTACTTGCAAGTCTCTCCGACCTTCACAAAAAAAGTTATTCAAGAATATCTCCTCAGATTTGGGGGAATTTCGTCGGTCGACCTCTTCCGAAGGTCGTACAAGCTCGGGGATGGTACCAATCGATCCGCAGGACCCAAATTAGTCCAGATGCAACCACTTTTCAAGTCTCTCCGACCTTCACAAAAAAGTTATTCAAGAATATCTCTTTCTCCTATGTGCTTTCATCCCTAACCCTAACCCTAACCCTTCCGAAAGTCGGAGAAGCTCAAGGATGGTACCGATCGATGCGCGCAACCCCATTTAGTGGGGTAGAGCCTACTTGCAAGTCTCTCCGACCTTCACAAAAAAAGTTATTCAAGAATATCTCCTCAGATTTGGGGGAATTTCGTCGGTCGACCTCTTCCGAAGGTCGTACAAGCTCGGGGATGGTACCAATCGATCTGCAGGACCCAAATTAGTCCAGATGCAACCACTTTCCAAGTCTCTCCGACCTTCACAAAAAAAGTTATTCAAGAATATCTCTTTCTCCTATGTGCTTTCATCCCTAACCCTAACCCTAACCCTTCCGAAAGTCGGAGAAGCTCAAGGATGGTACCAATCGATGCGCGCTACCCCATTTAGTGGGGGTAGAGCCTACTTGCAAGTCTCTCCGACCTTCACAAAAAAAGTTATTCAAGAATATCTCTTTCTCCTATGTGCTTTCATTCCTAACCCTAACCCTAACCCTTCCGAAAGTCGAGAAGCTCAAGGATGGTACCGATCGATGCGCGCAACCCCATTTAGTGGGGGTAGAGCCTACTTGCAAGTCTCTCCGACCTTCACAAAAAAAGTTATTCAAGAATATCTCCTCAGATTTGGGGGAATTTCGTCGGTCGACCTCTTCCGAAGGTCGTACAAGCTCGGGGATGGTACCAATCGATCCGCAGGACCCAAATTAGTCCAGATGCAACCACTTTCCAAGTCTCTCCGACCTTTACAAAAAAAGTTATTCAAGAATATCTCTTTCTCCTATGTGCTTTCATCCCTAACCCTAACCCTAACCCTTCCGAAAGTCGGAGAAGCTCAAGGATGGTACCGATCGATGCGCGCTACCCCATTTAGTGGGGTAGAGCCTACTTGCAAGTCTCTCCGACCTTCACAAAAAAAGTTATTCAAGAATATCTCCTCAGATTTGGGGGGAATTTCGTCGGTCGACCTCTTCCGAAGGTCGTACAAGCTCGGGCATGGTACCAATCGATCTGCAGGACCCAAATTAGTCCAGATGCAACCACTTTCCAAGTCTCTCCGACCTTCACAAAAAAAGTTATTCAAGAATATCTCTTTCTCCTATGTGCTTTCATCCCTAACCCTAACCCTAACCCTTCCGAAAGTCGGAGAAGCTCAAGGATGGTACCGATCGATGCGCGCTACCCCATTTAGTGGGGGTAGAGCCTACTTGCAAGTCTCTCCGACCTTCACAAAAAAAGTTATTCAAGAATATCTCTTTCTCCTATGTGCTTTCATCCCTAACCCTAACCCTAACCCTTCCGAAAGTCGGAGAAGCTCAAGGATGGTACCGATCGATGCGCGCTACCCCATTTAGTGGGGGTAGAGCCTACTTGCAAGTCTCTCCGACCTTCACAAAAAAAGTTATTCAAGAATATCTCTTTCTCCTATGTGCTTTCATCCCTAACCCTAACCCTAACCCTTCCGAAAGTCGGAGAAGCTCAAGGATGGTACCGATCGATGCGCGCTACCCCATTTAGTGGGAGTAGAGCCTACTTGCAAGTCTCTCCGACCTTCACAAAAAAAGTTATTCAAGAATATCTCTTTCTCCTATGTGCTTTCATCCCTAACCCTAACCCTAACCCTTCCGAAAGTCGGAGAAGCTCAAGGATGGTACCGATCGATGCGCGCAACCCCATTTAGTGGGGGTAGAGCCTACTTGCAAGTCTCTCCGACCTTCACAAAAAAAGTTATTCAAGAATATCTCCTCAGATTTGGGGGAATTTCGTCGGTCGACCTCTTCCGAAGGTCGTACAAGCTCGGGGGATGGTACCAATCGATCCGCAGACCCAAATTAGTCCAGATGCAACCACTTTTCCAAGTCTCTCCGACCTTCACAAAAAAAGTTATTCAAGAATATCTCTTTCTCCTATGTGCTTTCATCCCTAACCCTAACCCTAACCCTTCCGAAAGTCGGAGAAGCTCAAGGATGGTACCGATCGATGCGCGCTACCCCATTTAGTGGGGGTAGAGCCTACTTGCAAGTCTCTCCGACCTTCACAAAAAAAGTTATTCAAGAATTATCTCTTTCTCCTATGTGCTTTCATCCCTAACCCTAACCCTAACCCTTCCGAAAGTCGGAGAAGCTCAAGGATGGTACCGATCGATGCGCGCAACCCCATTTAGTGGGGTAGAGCCTACTTGCAAGTCTCTCCGACCTTCACAAAAAAAGTTATTCAAGAATATCTCCTCAGATTTGGGGGAATTTCGTCGGTCGACCTCTTCCGAAGGTCGTACAAGCTCGGGGATGGTACCAATCGATCCGCAGGACCCAAATTAGTCCAGATGCAACCACTTTTCAAGTCTCTCCGACCTTCAAAAAAAAGTTATTCAAGAATATCTCTTTCTCCTATGTGCTTTCATCCCTAACCCTAACCCTAACCCTTCCGAAAGTCGGAGAAGCTCAAGGATGGTACCGATCGATGCGCGCTACCCCATTTAGTGGGGGTAGAGCCTACTTGCAAGTCTCTCCGACCTTCACAAAAAAAGTTATTCAAGAATATCTCTTTCTCCTATGTGCTTTCATCCCTAACCCTAACCCTTCCGAAAGTCGGAGAAGCTCAAGGATGGTACCGATCGATGCGCGCTACCCCATTTAGTGGGGGTAGAGCCTACTTGCAAGTCTCTCCGACCTTCACAAAAAAAGTTATTCAAGAATATCTCTTTCTCCTATGTGCTTTCATTCCTAACCCTAACCCTAACCCTTCCGAAAGTCGGAGAAGCTCAAGGATGGTACCGATCGATGCGCGCAACCCCATTTAGTGGGGGTAGAGCCTACTTGCAAGTCTCTCCGACCTTCACAAAAAAAGTAATTCAAGAATATCTCCTCAGATTTGGGGGAATTTCGTCGGTCGACCTCTTCCGAAGGTCGTACAAGCTCGGGGATGGTACCAATCGATCCGCAGGACCCAAATTAGTCCAGATGCAACCACTTTCCAAGTCTCTCCGACCTTTACAAAAAAGTTATTCAAGAATATCTCTTTCTCCTATGTGCTTTCATCCCTAACCCTAACCCTAACCCTTCCGAAAGTCGGAGAAGCTCAAGGATGGTACCGATCGATGCGCGCAACCCCATTTAGTGGGGGTAAAGCCTACTTGCAAGTCTCTCCGACCTTCACAAAAAAAGTTATTCAAGAATATCTCCTCAGATTTGGGGGAATTTCGTCGGTCGACCTCTTCCGAAGGTCGTACAAGCTCGGGGATGGTACCAATCGATCCGCAGGACCCAAATTAGTCCAGATGCAACCACTTTTCAAGTCTCTCCGACCTTCACAAAAAAAGTTATTCAAGAATATCTCTTTCTCCTATGTGCTTTCATCCCTAACCCTAACCCTAACCCTTCCGAAAGTCGGAGAAGCTCAAGGATGGTACCGATCGATGCGCGCTACCCCATTTAGTGGGGGTAGAGCCTACTTGCAAGTCTCTCCGACCTTCACAAAAAAAGTTATTCAAGAATATCTCTTTCTCCTATGTGCTTTCATCCCTAACCCTAACCCTAACCCTTCCGAAAGTCGGAGAAGCTCAAGGATGGTACCGATCGATGCGCGCTACCCCATTTAGTGGGGGTAGAGCCTACTTGCAAGTCTCTCCGACCTTCACAAAAAAAGTTATTCAAGAATATCTCTTTCTCCTATGTGCTTTCATTCCTAACCCTAACCCTAACCCTTCCGAAAGTCGGAGAAGCTCAAGGATGGTACCGATCGATGCGCGCAACCCCATTTAGTGGGGGTAGAGCCTACTTGCAAGTCTCTCCGACCTTCACAAAAAAAGTTATTCAAGAATATCTCCTCAGATTTGGGGGTATTTCGTCGGTCGACCTCTTCCGAAGGTCGTACAAGCTCGGGGATGGTACCAATCGATCCGCAGGACCCAAATTAGTCCAGATGCAACCACTTTCCAAGTCTCTCCGACCTTTACAAAAAAAGTTATTCAAGAATATCTCTTTCTCCTATGTGCTTTCATCCCTAACCCTAACCCTAACCCTTCCGAAAGTCGGAGAAGCTCAAGGATGGTACCGATCGATGCGCGCTACCCCATTTAGTGGGGGTAGAGCCTACTTGCAAGTCTCTCCGACCTTCACAAAAAAAGTTATTCAAGAATATCTCCTCAGATTTGGGGGAATTTCGTCGGTCGACCTCTTCCGAAGGTCGTACAAGCTCGGGCATGGTACCAATCGATCCGCAGGACCCAAATTAGTCCAGATGCAACCACTTTCCAAGTCTCTCCGACCTTCACAAAAAAAGTTATTCAAGAATATCTCTTTCTCCTATGTGCTTTCATCCCTAACCCTAACCCTAACCCTTCCGAAAGTCGGAGAAGCTCAAGGATGGTACCGATCGATGCGCGCTACCCCATTTAGTGGGGGTAGAGCCTACTTGCAAGTCTCTCCGACCTTCACAAAAAAGTTATTCAAGAATATCTCTTTCTCCTATGTGCTTTCATCCCTAACCCTAACCCTAACCCTTCCGAAAGTCGGAGAAGCTCAAGGATGGTACCGATCGATGCGCGCTACCCCATTTAGTGGGGGTAGAGCCTACTTGCAAGTCTCTCCGACCTTCACAAAAAAAGTTATTCAAGAATATCTCTTTCTCCTATGTGCTTTCATCCCTAACCCTAACCCTAACCCTTCCGAAAGTCGGAGAAGCTCAAGGATGGTACCGATCGATGCGCGCTACCCCATTTAGTGGGAGTAGAGCCTACTTGCAAGTCTCTCCGACCTTCACAAAAAAAGTTATTCAAGAATATCTCTTTCTCCTATGTGCTTTCATCCCTAACCCTAACCCTAACCCTTCCGAAAGTCGGAGAAGCTCAAGGATGGTACCGATCGATGCGCGCAACCCCATTTAGTGGGGGTAGAGCCTACTTGCAAGTCTCTCCGACCTTCACAAAAAAAGTTATTCAAGAATATCTCCTCAGATTTGGGGGAATTTCGTCGGTCGACCTCTTCCGAAGGTCGTACAAGCTCGGGGATGGTACCAATCGATCCGCAGGACCCAAATTAGTCCAGATGCAACCACTTTTCAAGTCTCTCCGACCTTCACAAAAAAAGTTATTCAAGAATATCTCTTTCTCCTATGTGCTTTCATCCCTAACCCTAACCCTAACCCTTCCGAAAGTCGGAGAAGCTCAAGGATGGTACCGATCGATGCGCGCTACCCCATTTAGTGGGGGTAGAGCCTACTTGCAAGTCTCTCCGACCTTCACAAAAAAAGTTATTCAAGAATATCTCTTTCTCCTATGTGCTTTCATCCCTAACCCTAACCCTAACCCTTCCGAAAGTCGGAGAAGCTCAAGGATGGTACCGATCGATGCGCGCAACCCCATTTAGTGGGGGTAGAGCCTACTTGCAAGTCTCTCCGACCTTCACAAAAAAAGTTATTCAAGAATATCTCCTCAGATTTGGGGGAATTTCGTCGGTCGACCTCTTCCGAAGGTCGTACAAGCTCGGGGATGGTACCAATCGATCCGCAGGACCCAAATTAGTCCAGATGCAACCACTTTTCAAGTCTCTCCGACCTTCAAAAAAAAAGTTATTCAAGAATATCTCTTTCTCCTATGTGCTTTCATCCCTAACCCTAACCCTAACCCTTCCGAAAGTCGGAGAAGCTCAAGGATGGTACCGATCGATGCGCGCTACCCCATTTAGTGGGGGTAGAGCCTACTTGCAAGTCTCTCCGACCTTCACAAAAAAAGTTATTCAAGAATATCTCTTTCTCCTATGTGCTTTCATCCCTAACCCTAACCCTTCCGAAAGTCGGAGAAGCTCAAGGATGGTACCGATCGATGCGCGCTACCCCATTTAGTGGGGGTAGAGCCTACTTGCAAGTCTCTCCGACCTTCACAAAAAAAGTTATTCAAGAATATCTCTTTCTCCTATGTGCTTTCATTCCTAACCCTAACCCTAACCCTTCCGAAAGTCGGAGAAGCTCAAGGATGGTACCGATCGATGCGCGCAACCCCATTTAGTGGGGGTAGAGCCTACTTGCAAGTCTCTCCGACCTTCACAAAAAAAGTAATTCAAGAATATCTCCTCAGATTTGGGGGAATTTCGTCGGTCGACCTCTTCCGAAGGTCGTACAAGCTCGGGGATGGTACCAATCGATCCGCAGGACCCAAATTAGTCCAGATGCAACCACTTTCCAAGTCTCTCCGACCTTTACAAAAAAAGTTATTCAAGAATATCTCTTTCTCCTATGTGCTTTCATCCCTAACCCTAACCCTAACCCTTCCGAAAGTCGGAGAAGCTCAAGGATGGTACCGATCGATGCGCGCAACCCCATTTAGTGGGGGTAAAGCCTACTTGCAAGTCTCTCCGACCTTCACAAAAAAAGTTATTCAAGAATATCTCCTCAGATTTGGGGGAATTTCGTCGGTCGACCTCTTCCGAAGGTCGTACAAGCTCGGGGATGGTACCAATCGATCCGCAGGACCCAAATTAGTCCAGATGCAACCACTTTTCAAGTCTCTCCGACCTTCACAAAAAAAGTTATTCAAGAATATCTCTTTCTCCTATGTGCTTTCATCCCTAACCCTAACCCTAACCCTTCCGAAAGTCGGAGAAGCTCAAGGATGGTACCGATCGATGCGCGCTACCCCATTTAGTGGGGGTAGAGCCTACTTGCAAGTCTCTCCGACCTTCACAAAAAAAGTTATTCAAGAATATCTCTTTCTCCTATGTGCTTTCATCCCTAACCCTAACCCTAACCCTTCCGAAAGTCGGAGAAGCTCAAGGATGGTACCGATCGATGCGCGCTACCCCATTTAGTGGGGGTAGAGCCTACTTGCAAGTCTCTCCGACCTTCACAAAAAAAGTTATTCAAGAATATCTCTTTCTCCTATGTGCTTTCATTCCTAACCCTAACCCTAACCCTTCCGAAAGTCGGAGAAGCTCAAGGATGGTACCGATCGATGCGCGCAACCCCATTTAGTGGGGGTAGAGCCTACTTGCAAGTCTCTCCGACCTTCACAAAAAAAGTTATTCAAGAATATCTCCTCAGATTTGGGGGTATTTCGTCGGTCGACCTCTTCCGAAGGTCGTACAAGCTCGGGGATGGTACCAATCGATCCGCAGGACCCAAATTAGTCCAGATGCAACCACTTTCCAAGTCTCTCCGACCTTTACAAAAAAAGTTATTCAAGAATATCTCTTTCTCCTATGTGCTTTCATCCCTAACCCTAACCCTAACCCTTCCGAAAGTCGGAGAAGCTCAAGGATGGTACCGATCGATGCGCGCTACCCCATTTAGTGGGGGTAGAGCCTACTTGCAAGTCTCTCCGACCTTCACAAAAAAAGTTATTCAAGAATATCTCCTCAGATTTGGGGGAATTTCGTCGGTCGACCTCTTCCGAAGGTCGTACAAGCTCGGGCATGGTACCAATCGATCCGCAGGACCCAAATTAGTCCAGATGCAACCACTTTCCAAGTCTCTCCGACCTTCACAAAAAAAGTTATTCAAGAATATCTCTTTCTCCTATGTGCTTTCATCCCTAACCCTAACCCTAACCCTTCCGAAAGTCGGAGAAGCTCAAGGATGGTACCGATCGATGCGCGCTACCCCATTTAGTGGGGGTAGAGCCTACTTGCAAGTCTCTCCGACCTTCACAAAAAAAGTTATTCAAGAATATCTCTTTCTCCTATGTGCTTTCATCCCTAACCCTAACCCTAACCCTTCCGAAAGTCGGAGAAGCTCAAGGATGGTACCGATCGATGCGCGCTACCCCATTTAGTGGGGGTAGAGCCTACTTGCAAGTCTCTCCGACCTTCACAAAAAAAGTTATTCAAGAATATCTCTTTCTCCTATGTGCTTTCATCCCTAACCCTAACCCTAACCCTTCCGAAAGTCGGAGAAGCTCAAGGATGGTACCGATCGATGCGCGCTACCCCATTTAGTGGGAGTAGAGCCTACTTGCAAGTCTCTCCGACCTTCACAAAAAAAGTTATTCAAGAATATCTCTTTCTCCTATGTGCTTTCATCCCTAACCCTAACCCTAACCCTTCCGAAAGTCGGAGAAGCTCAAGGATGGTACCGATCGATGCGCGCAACCCCATTTAGTGGGGGTAGAGCCTACTTGCAAGTCTCTCCGACCTTCACAAAAAAAGTTATTCAAGAATATCTCCTCAGATTTGGGGGAATTTCGTCGGTCGACCTCTTCCGAAGGTCGTACAAGCTCGGGGATGGTACCAATCGATCCGCAGGACCCAAATTAGTCCAGATGCAACCACTTTTCAAGTCTCTCCGACCTTCACAAAAAAAGTTATTCAAGAATATCTCTTTCTCCTATGTGCTTTCATCCCTAACCCTAACCCTAACCCTTCCGAAAGTCGGAGAAGCTCAAGGATGGTACCGATCGATGCGCGCTACCCCATTTAGTGGGGGTAGAGCCTACTTGCAAGTCTCTCCGACCTTCACAAAAAAAGTTATTCAAGAATATCTCTTTCTCCTATGTGCTTTCATCCCTAACCCTAACCCTAACCCTTCCGAAAGTCGGAGAAGCTCAAGGATGGTACCGATCGATGCGCGCAACCCCATTTAGTGGGGGTAGAGCCTACTTGCAAGTCTCTCCGACCTTCACAAAAAAAGTTATTCAAGAATATCTCCTCAGATTTGGGGGAATTTCGTCGGTCGACCTCTTCCGAAGGTCGTACAAGCTCGGGGATGGTACCAATCGATCCGCAGGACCCAAATTAGTCCAGATGCAACCACTTTTCAAGTCTCTCCGACCTTCACAAAAAAAGTTATTCAAGAATATCTCTTTCTCCTATGTGCTTTCATCCCTAACCCTAACCCTAACCCTTCCGAAAGTCGGAGAAGCTCAAGGATGGTACCGATCGATGCGCGCTACCCCATTTAGTGGGGGTAGAGCCTACTTGCAAGTCTCTCCGACCTTCACAAAAAAAGTTATTCAAGAATATCTCCTCAGATTTGGGGGAATTTCGTCGGTCGACCTCTTCCGAAGGTCGTACAAGCTCGGGGATGGTACCAATCGATCCGCAGGACCCAAATTAGTCCAGATGCAACCACTTTCCAAGTCTCTCCGACCTTCACAAAAAAAGTTATTCAAGAATATCTCTTTCTCCTATGTGCTTTCATCCCTAACCCTAACCCTAACCCTTCCGAAAGTCGGAGAAGCTCAAGGATGGTACCGTTCGATGTGCGCTACCCCATTTAGTGGGGGTAGAGCCTACTTGCAAGTCTCTCCGACCTTCACAAAAAAAGTTATTCAAGAATATCTCTTTCTCCTATGTGCTTTCATCCCTAACCCTAACCCTTCCGAAAGTCGGAGAAGCTCAAGGATGGTACCGATCGATGCGCGCTACCCCATTTAGTGGGGGTAGAGCCTACTTGCAAGTCTCTCCGACCTTCACAAAAAAAGTTATTCAAGAATATCTCCTCAGATTTGGGGGAATTTCGTCGGTCGACCTCTTCCGAAGGTCGTACAAGCTCGGGGATGGTACCAATCGATCCGCAGGACCCAAATTAGTCCAGATGCAACCACTTTCCAAGTCTCTCCGACCTTCACAAAAAAAGTTATTCAAGAATATCTCTTTCTCCTATGTGCTTTCATCCCTAACCCTAACCCTAACCCTTCCGAAAGTCGGAGAAGCTCAAGGATGGTACCGATCGATGCGTGCTACCCCATTTAGTGGGGGTAGAGCCTACTTGCAAGTCTCTCCGACCTTCACAAAAAAAGTTATTCAAGAATATCTCTTTCTCCTATGTGCTTTCATCACTAACCCTAACCCTAACCCTTCCGAAAGTCGGAGAAGCTCAAGGATGGTACCGATCGATGCACGCTACCCCATTTAGTGGGGGTAGAGCCTACTTGCAAGTCTCTCCGACCTTCACAAAAAAAGTTATTCAAGAATATCTCCTCAGATTTGGGGGAATTTCGTCGGTCGACCTCTTCCGAAGGTCGTACAAGCTCGGGGATGGTACCAATCGATCCGCAGGACCCAAATTAGTCCAGATGCAACCACTTTCCAAGTCTCTCCGACCTTCACAAAAAAAGTTATTCAAGAATATCTCTTTCTCCTATGTGCTTTCATCCCTAACCCTAACCCTAACCCTTCCGAAAGTCGGAGAAGCTCAAGGATGGTACCGATCGATGCGCGCTACCCCATTTAGTGGGGGTAGAGCCTACTTGCAAGTCTCTCCGACCTTCACAAAAAAAGTTATTCAAGAATATCTCCTCAGATTTGGGGGAATTTCGTCGGTCGACCTCTTCCGAAGGTCGTACAAGCTCGGGCATGGTACCAATCGATCCGCAGGACCCAAATTAGTCCAGATGCAACCACTTTCCAAGTCTCTCCGACCTTCACAAAAAAAGTTATTCAAGAATATCTCTTTCTCCTATGTGCTTTCATCCCTAACCCTAACCCTAACCCTTCCGAAAGTCGGAGAAGCTCAAGGATGGTACCGATCGATGCGCGCTACCCCATTTAGTGGGGGTAGAGCCTACTTGCAAGTCTCTCCGACCTTCACAAAAAAAGTTATTCAAGAATATCTCTTTCTCCTATGTGCTTTCATCCCTAACCCTAACCCTAACCCTTCCGAAAGTCGGAGAAGCTCAAGGATGGTACCGATCGATGCGCGCTACCCCATTTAGTGGGGGTAGAGCCTACTTGCAAGTCTCTCCGACCTTCACAAAAAAAGTTATTCAAGAATATCTCTTTCTCCTATGTGCTTTCATCCCTAACCCTAACCCTAACCCTTCCGAAAGTCGGAGAAGCTCAAGGATGGTACCGATCGATGCGCGCTACCCCATTTAGTGGGAGTAGAGCCTACTTGCAAGTCTCTCCGACCTTCACAAAAAAAGTTATTCAAGAATATCTCTTTCTCCTATGTGCTTTCATCCCTAACCCTAACCCTAACCCTTCCGAAAGTCGGAGAAGCTCAAGGATGGTACCGATCGATGCGCGCAACCCCATTTAGTGGGGGTAGAGCCTACTTGCAAGTCTCTCCGACCTTCACAAAAAAAGTTATTCAAGAATATCTCCTCAGATTTGGGGGAATTTCGTCGGTCGACCTCTTCCGAAGGTCGTACAAGCTCGGGGATGGTACCAATCGATCCGCAGGACCCAAATTAGTCCAGATGCAACCACTTTTCAAGTCTCTCCGACCTTCACAAAAAAAGTTATTCAAGAATATCTCTTTCTCCTATGTGCTTTCATCCCTAACCCTAACCCTAACCCTTCCGAAAGTCGGAGAAGCTCAAGGATGGTACCGATCGATGCGCGCTACCCCATTTAGTGGGGGTAGAGCCTACTTGCAAGTCTCTCCGACCTTCACAAAAAAAGTTATTCAAGAATATCTCTTTCTCCTATGTGCTTTCATCCCTAACCCTAACCCTAACCCTTCCGAAAGTCGGAGAAGCTCAAGGATGGTACCGATCGATGCGCGCAACCCCATTTAGTGGGGGTAGAGCCTACTTGCAAGTCTCTCCGACCTTCACAAAAAAAGTTATTCAAGAATATCTCCTCAGATTTGGGGGAATTTCGTCGGTCGACCTCTTCCGAAGGTCGTACAAGCTCGGGGATGGTACCAATCGATCCGCAGGACCCAAATTAGTCCAGATGCAACCACTTTCCAAGTCTCTCCGACCTTCACAAAAAAAGTTATTCAAGAATATCTCTTTCTCCTATGTGCTTTCATCCCTAACCCTAACCCTAACCCTTCCGAAAGTCGGAGAAGCTCAAAGATGGTACCGATCGATGCGCGCTACCCTATTTAGTGGGGGTAGAGCCTACTTGCAAGTCTCTCCGACCTTCACAAAAAAAGTTATTCAAGAATATCTCTTTCTCCTATGTGCTTTCATCCCTAACCCTAACCCTAACCCTTCCGAAAGTCGGAGAAGCTCAAGGATGGTACCGATCGATGCGCGCAACCCCATTTAGTGGGGGTAGAGCCTACTTGCAAGTCTCTCCGACCTTCACAAAAAAAGTTATTCAAGAATATCTCCTCAGATTTGGGGGAATTTCGTCGGTCGACCTCTTCCGAAGGTCGTACAAGCTCGGGGATGGTACCAATCGATCCGCAGGACCCAAATTAGTCCAGATGCAACCACTTTTCAAGTCTCTCCGACCTTCACAAAAAAAGTTATTCAAGAATATCTCTTTCTCCTATGTGCTTTCATCCCTAACCCTAACCCTAACCCTTCCGAAAGTCGGAGAAGCTCAAGGATGGTACCGATCGATGCGCGCAACCCCATTTAGTGGGGGTAGAGCCTACTTGCAAGTCTCTCCGACCTTCACAAAAAAAGTTATTCAAGAATATCTCCTCAGATTTGGGGGAATTTCGTCGGTCGACCTCTTCCGAAGGTCGTACAAGCTCGGGGATGGTACCAATCGATCCGCAGGACCCAAATTAGTCCAGATGCAACCACTTTCCAAGTCTCTCCGACCTTCACAAAAAAAGTTATTCAAGAATATCTCTTTCTCCTATGTGCTTTCATCCCTAACCCTAACCCTAACCCTTCCGAAAGTCGGAGAAGCTCAAGGATGGTACCGATCGATGCGCGCTACCCCATTTAGTGGGAGTAGAGCCTACTTGCAAGTCTCTCCGACCTTCACAAAAAAAGTTATTCAAGAATATCTCTTTCTCCTATGTGCTTTCATCCCTAACCCTAACCCTAACCCTTCCGAAAGTCGGAGAAGCTCAAGGATGGTACCGATCGATGCGCGCAACCCCATTTAGTGGGGGTAGAGCCTACTTGCAAGTCTCTCCGACCTTCACAAAAAAAGTTATTCAAGAATATCTCCTCAGATTTGGGGGAATTTCGTCGGTCGACCTCTTCCGAAGGTCGTACAAGCTCGGGGATGGTACCAATCGATCTGCAGGACCCAAATTAGTCCAGATGCAACCACTTTTCAAGTCTCTCCGACCTTCACAAAAAAAGTTATTCAAGAATATCTCTTTCTCCTATGTGCTTTCATCCCTAACCCTAACCCTAACCCTTCCGAAAGTCGGAGAAGCTCAAAGATGGTACCGATCGATGCGCGCTACCCTATTTAGTGGGGGTAGAGCCTACTTGCAAGTCTCTCCGACCTTCACAAAAAAAGTTATTCAAGAATATCTCTTTCTCCTATGTGCTTTCATCCCTAACCCTAACCCTAACCCTTCCGAAAGTCGGAGAAGCTCAAGGATGGTACCGATCGATGCGCGCAACCCCATTTAGTGGGGGTAGAGCCTACTTGCAAGTCTCTCCGACCTTCACAAAAAAAGTTATTCAAGAATATCTCCTCAGATTTGGGGGAATTTCGTCGGTCGACCTCTTCCGAAGGTCGTACAAGCTCGGGGATGGTACCAATCGATCCGCAGGACCCAAATTAGTCCAGATGCAACCACTTTTCAAGTCTCTCCGACCTTCACAAAAAAAGTTATTCAAGAATATCTCTTTCTCCTATGTGCTTTCATCCCTAACCCTAACCCTTCCGAAAGTCGGAGAAGCTCAAGGATGGTACCGATCGATGCGCGCAACCCCATTTAGTGGGGGTAGAGCCTACTTGCAAGTCTCTCCGACCTTCACAAAAAAAGTTATTCAAGAATATCTCCTCAGATTTGGGGGAATTTCGTCGGTCGACCTCTTCCGAAGGTCGTACAAGCTCGGGGATGGTACCAATCGATCCGCAGGACCCAAATTAGTCCAGATGCAACCACTTTCCAAGTCTCTCCGACCTTCACAAAAAAAGTTATTCAAGAATATCTCTTTCTCCTATGTGCTTTCATCCCTAACCCTAACCCTTCCGAAAGTCGGAGAAGCTCAAGGATGGTACCGATCGATGCGCGCTACCCCATTTAGTGGGGGTAGAGCCTACTTGCAAGTCTCTCCGACCTTCACAAAAAAAGTTATTCAAGAATATCTCTTTCTCCTATGTGCTTTCATCCCTAACCCTAACCCTAACCCTTCCGAAAGTCGGAGAAGCTCAAGGATGGTACCGATCGATGCGCGCAACCCCATTTAGTGGGGGTAGAGCCTACTTGCAAGTCTCTCCGACCTTCACAAAAAAAGTTATTCAAGAATATCTCCTCAGATTTGGGGGAATTTCGTCGGTCGACCTCTTCCGAAGGTCGTACAAGCTCGGGGATGGTACCAATCGATCCGCAGGACCCAAATTAGTCCAGATGCAACCACTTTCCAAGTCTCTCCGACCTTTACAAAAAAAGTTATTCAAGAATATCTCTTTCTCCTATGTGCTTTCATCCCTAACCCTAACCCTAACCCTTCCGAAAGTCGGAGAAGCTCAAGGATGGTACCGATCGATGCGCGCTACCCCATTTAGTGGGGGTAGAGCCTACTTGCAAGTCTCTCCGACCTTCACAAAAAAAGTTATTCAAGAATATCTCCTCAGATTTGGGGGAATTTCGTCGGTCGACCTCTTCCGAAGGTCGTACAAGCTCGGGCATGGTACCAATCGATCCGCAGGACCCAAATTAGTCCAGATGCAACCACTTTCCAAGTCTCTCCGACCTTCACAAAAAAAGTTATTCAAGAATATCTCTTTCTCCTATGTGCTTTCATCCCTAACCCTAACCCTAACCCTTCCGAAAGTCGGAGAAGCTCAAGGATGGTACCGATCGATGCGCGCTACCCCATTTAGTGGGGGTAGAGCCTACTTGCAAGTCTCTCCGACCTTCACAAAAAAAGTTATTCAAGAATATCTCTTTCTCCTATGTGCTTTCATCCCTAACCCTAACCCTAACCCTTCCGAAAGTCGGAGAAGCTCAAGGATGGTACCGATCGATGCGCGCAACCCCATTTAGTGGGGGTAGAGCCTACTTGCAAGTCTCTCCGACCTTCACAAAAAAAGTTATTCAAGAATATCTCCTCAGATTTGGGGGAATTTCGTCGGTCGACCTCTTCCGAAGGTCGTACAAGCTCGGGGATGGTACCAATCGATCTGCAGGACCCAAATTAGTCCAGATGCAACCACTTTTCAAGTCTCTCCGACCTTCACAAAAAAAGTTATTCAAGAATATCTCTTTCTCCTATGTGCTTTCATCCCTAACCCTAACCCTAACCCTTCCGAAAGTCGGAGAAGCTCAAAGATGGTACCGATCGATGCGCGCTACCCCATTTAGTGGGGGTAGAGCCTACTTGCAAGTCTCTCCGACCTTCACAAAAAAAGTTATTCAAGAATATCTCTTTCTCCTATGTGCTTTCATCCCTAACCCTAACCCTTCCGAAAGTCGGAGAAGCTCAAGGATGGTACCGATCGATGCGCGCAACCCCATTTAGTGGGGGTAGAGCCTACTTGCAAGTCTCTCCGACCTTCACAAAAAAAGTTATTCAAGAATATCTCCTCAGATTTGGGGGAATTTCGTCGGTCGACCTTTTCCGAAGGTCGTACAAGCTCGGGGATGGTACCAATCGATCCGCAGGACCCAAATTAGTCCAGATGCAACCACTTTTCAAGTCTCTCCGACCTTCACAAAAAAAGTTATTCAAGAATATCTCTTTCTCCTATGTGCTTTCATCCCTAACCCTAACCCTAACCCTTCCGAAAGTCGGAGAAGCTCAATGATGGTACCGATCGATGCGCGCAACCCCATTTAGTGGGGGTAGAGCCTACTTGCAAGTCTCTCCGACCTTCACAAAAAAAGTTATTCAAGAATATCTCCTCAGATTTGGGGGAATTTCGTCGGTCGACCTCTTCCGAAGGTCGTACAAGCTCGAGGATGGTACCAATCGATCCGCAGGACCCAAATTAGTCCAGATGCAACCACTTTCCAAGTCTCTCCGACCTTCACAAAAAAAGTTATTCAAGAATATCTCTTTCTCCTATGTGCTTTCATCCCTAACCCTAACCCTAACCCTTCCGAAAGTCGGAGAAGCTCAAGGATGGTACCGATCGATGCGCGCTACCCCATTTAGTGGGGGTAGAGCCTACTTGCAAGTCTCTCCGACCTTCACAAAAAAAGTTATTCAAGAATATCTCTTTCTCCTATGTGCTTTCATCCCTAACCCTAACCCTAACCCTTCCGAAAGTCGGAGAAGCTCAAGGATGGTACCGATCGATGCGCGCAACCCCATTTAGTGGGGGTAGAGCCTACTTGCAAGTCTCTCCGACCTTCACAAAAAAAGTTATTCAAGAATATCTCCTCAGATTTGGGGGAATTTCGTCGGTCGACCTCTTCCGAAGGTCGTACAAGCTCGCGGATGGTACCAATCGATCTGCAGGACCCAAATTAGTCCAGATGCAACCACTTTCCAAGTCTCTCCGACCTTTACAAAAAAAGTTATTCAAGAATATCTCTTTCTCCTATGTGCTTTCATCCCTAACCCTAACCCTAACCCTTCCGAAAGTCGGAGAAGCTCAAGGATGGTACCGATCGATGCGCGCTACCCCATTTAGTGGGGGTAGAGCCTACTTGCAAGTCTCTCCGACCTTCACAAAAAAAGTTATTCAAGAATATCTCCTCAGATTTGGGGGAATTTCGTCGGTCGACCTCTTCCGAAGGTCGTACAAGCTCGGGCATGGTACCAATCGATCCGCAGGACCCAAATTAGTCCAGATGCAACCACTTTTCAAGTCTCTCCGACCTTCACAAAAAAAGTTATTCAAGAATATCTCTTTCTCCTATGTGCTTTCATCCCTAACCCTAACCCTAACCCTTCCGAAAGTCGGAAAAGCTCAAGGATGGTACCGATCGATGCGCGCAACCCCATTTAGTGGGGGTAGAGCCTACTTGTAAGTCTCTCCGACCTTCACAAAAAAAGTTATTCAAGAATATCTCCTCAGATTTGGGGGAATTTCGTCGGTCGACCTCTTCCGAAGGTCGTACAAGCTCGGGGATGGTACCAATCGATCTGCAGGACCCAAATTAGTCCAGATGCAACCACTTTTCAAGTCTCTCCGACCTTCACAAAAAAAGTTATTCAAGAATATCTCTTTCTCCTATGTGCTTTCATCCCTAACCCTAACCCTAACCCTTCCGAAAGTCGGAGAAGCTCAAAGATGGTACCGATCGATGCGCGCTACCCCATTTAGTGGGGGTAGAGCCTACTTGCAAGTCTCTCCGACCTTCACAAAAAAAGTTATTCAAGAATATCTCTTTCTCCTATGTGCTTTCATCCCTAACCCTAACCCTAACCCTTCCGAAAGTCGGAGAAGCTCAAGGATGGTACCGATCGATGCGCGCAACCCCATTTAGTGGGGGTAGAGCCTACTTGCAAGTCTCTCCGACCTTCACAAAAAAAGTTATTCAAGAATATCTCCTCAGATTTGGGGGAATTTCGTCGGTCGACCTTTTCCGAAGGTCGTACAAGCTCGGGGATGGTACCAATCGATCCGCAGGACCCAAATTAGTCCAGATGCAACCACTTTTCAAGTCTCTCCGACCTTCACAAAAAAAGTTATTCAAGAATATCTCTTTCTCCTATGTGCTTTCATCCCTAACCCTAACCCTAACCCTTCCGAAAGTCGGAGAAGCTCAAGGATGGTACCGATCGATGCGCGCAACCCCATTTAGTGGGGGTAGAGCCTACTTGCAAGTCTCTCCGACCTTCACAAAAAAAGTTATTCAAGAATATCTCCTCAGATTTGGGGGAATTTCGTCGGTCGACCTCTTCCGAAGGTCGTACAAGCTCGGGGATGGTACCAATCGATCCGCAGGACCCAAATTAGTCCAGATGCAACCACTTTCCAAGTCTCTCCGACCTTTACAAAAAAAGTTATTCAAGAATATCTCTTTCTCCTATGTGCTTTCATCCCTAACCCTAACCCTAACCCTTCCGAAAGTCGGAGAAGCTCAAGGATGGTACCGATCGATGCGCGCTACCCCATTTAGTGGGGGTAGAGCCTACTTGCAAGTCTCTCCGACCTTCACAAAAAAAGTTATTCAAGAATATCTCCTCAGATTTGGGGGAATTTCGTCGGTCGACCTCTTCCGAAGGTCGTACAAGCTCGGGCATGGTACCAATCGATCCGCAGGACCCAAATTAGTCCAGATGCAACCACTTTTCAAGTCTCTCCGACCTTCACAAAAAAAGTTATTCAAGAATATCTCTTTCTCCTATGTGCTTTCATCCCTAACCCTAACCCTAACCCTTCCGAAAGTCGGAGAAGCTCAAGGATGGTACCGATCGATGCGCGCAACCCCATTTAGTGGGGGTAGAGCCTACTTGTAAGTCTCTCCGACCTTCACAAAAAAAGTTATTCAAGAATATCTCCTCAGATTTGGGGGAATTTCGTCGGTCGACCTCTTCCGAAGGTCGTACAAGCTCGGGGATGGTACCAATCGATCTGCAGGACCCAAATTAGTCCAGATGCAACCACTTTCCAAGTCTCTCCGACCTTCACAAAAAAAGTTATTCAAGAATATCTCTTTCTCCTATGTGCTTTCATCCCTAACCCTAACCCTAACCCTTCCGAAAGTCGGAGAAGCTCAAGGATGGTACCAATCGATGCGCGCTACCCCATTTAGTGGGGGTAGAGCCTACTTGCAAGTCTCTCCGACCTTCACAAAAAAAGTTATTCAAGAATATCTCTTTCTCCTATGTGCTTTCATTCCTAACCCTAACCCTAACCCTTCCGAAAGTCGGAGAAGCTCAAGGATGGTACCGATCGATGCGCGCAACCCCATTTAGTGGGGGTAGAGCCTACTTGCAAGTCTCTCCGACCTTCACAAAAAAAGTTATTCAAGAATATCTCCTCAGATTTGGGGGAATTTCGTCGGTCGACCTCTTCCGAAGGTCGTACAAGCTCGGGGATGGTACCAATCGATCCGCAGGACCCAAATTAGTCCAGATGCAACCACTTTCCAAGTCTCTCCGACCTTTACAAAAAAAGTTATTCAAGAATATCTCTTTCTCCTATGTGCTTTCATCCCTAACCCTAACCCTAACCCTTCCGAAAGTCGGAGAAGCTCAAGGATGGTACCGATCGATGCGCGCTACCCCATTTAGTGGGGGTAGAGCCTACTTGCAAGTCTCTCCGACCTTCACAAAAAAAGTTATTCAAGAATATCTCTTTCTCCTATGTGCTTTCATCCCTAACCCTAACCCTAACCCTTCCGAAAGTCGGAGAAGCTCAAGGATGGTACCGATCGATGCGCGCAACCCCATTTAGTGGGGGTAGAGCCTACTTGCAAGTCTCTCCGACCTTCACAAAAAAAGTTATTCAAGAATATCTCCTCAGATTTGGGGGAATTTCGTCGGTCGACCTCTTCCGAAGGTCGTACAAGCTCGGGGATGGTACCAATCGATCCGCAGGACCCAAATTAGTCCAGATGCAACCACTTTCCAAGTCTCTCCGACCTTTACAAAAAAAGTTATTCAAGAATATCTCTTTCTCCTATGTGCTTTCATCCCTAACCCTAACCCTAACCCTTCCGAAAGTCGGAGAAGCTCAAGGATGGTACCGATCGATGCGCGCTACCCCATTTAGTGGGGGTAGAGCCTACTTGCAAGTCTCTCCGACCTTCACAAAAAAAGTTATTCAAGAATATCTCTTTCTCCTATGTGCTTTCATCCCTAACCCTAACCCTAACCCTTCCGAAAGTCGGAGAAGCTCAAGGATGGTACCGATCGATGCGCGCTACCCCATTTAGTGGGGGTAGAGCCTACTTGCAAGTCTCTCCGACCTTCACAAAAAAAGTTATTCAAGAATATCTCTTTCTCCTATGTGCTTTCATCCCTAACCCTAACCCTAACCCTTCCGAAAGTCGGAGAAGCTCAAGGATGGTACCGATCGATGCGCGCTACCCCATTTAGTGGGGGTAGAGCCTACTTGCAAGTCTCTCCGACCTTCACAAAAAAAGTTATTCAAGAATATCTCTTTCTCCTATGTGCTTTCATCCCTAACCCTAACCCTAACCCTTCCGAAAGTCGGAGAAGCTCAAGGATGGTACCGATCGATGCGCGCTACCCCATTTAGTGGGGGTAGAGCCTACTTGCAAGTCTCTCCGACCTTCACAAAAAAAGTTATTCAAGAATATCTCTTTCTCCTATGTGCTTTCATCCCTAACCCTAACCCTAACCCTTCCGAAAGTCGGAGAAGCTCAAGGATGGTACCGATCGATGCGCGCTACCCCATTTAGTGGGGGTAGAGCCTACTTGCAAGTCTCTCCGACCTTCACAAAAAAAGTTATTCAAGAATATCTCTTTCTCCTATGTGCTTTCATCCCTAACCCTAACCCTAACCCTTCCGAAAGTCGGAGAAGCTCAAGGATGGTACCGATCGATGCGCGCTACCCCATTTAGTGGGGGTAGAGCCTACTTGCAAGTCTCTCCGACCTTCACAAAAAAAGTTATTCAAGAATATCTCTTTCTCCTATGTGCTTTCATCCCTAACCCTAACCCTAACCCTTCCGAAAGTCGGAGAAGCTCAAGGATGGTACCGATCGATGCGCGCAACCCCATTTAGTGGGGGTAGAGCCTACTTGCAAGTCTCTCCGACCTTCACAAAAAAAGTTATTCAAGAATATCTCCTCAGATTTGGGGGAATTTCGTCGGTCGACCTCTTCCGAAGGTCGTACAAGCTCGGGGATGGTACCAATCGATCTGCAGGACCCAAATTAGTCCAGATGCAACCACTTTTCAAGTCTCTCCGACCTTCACAAAAAAAGTTATTCAAGAATATCTCTTTCTCCTATGTGCTTTCATCCCTAACCCTAACCCTAACCCTTCCGAAAGTCGGAGAAGCTCAAAGATGGTACCGATCGATGCGCGCTACCCCATTTAGTGGGGGTAGAGCCTACTTGCAAGTCTCTCCGACCTTCACAAAAAAAGTTATTCAAGAATATCTCTTTCTCCTATGTGCTTTCATCCCTAACCCTAACCCTAACCCTTCCGAAAGTCGGAGAAGCTCAAGGATGGTACCGATCGATGCGCGCAACCCCATTTAGTGGGGGTAGAGCCTACTTGCAAGTCTCTCCGACCTTCACAAAAAAAGTTATTCAAGAATATCTCCTCAGATTTGGGGGAATTTCGTCGGTCGACCTCTTCCGAAGGTCGTACAAGCTCGGGGATGGTACCAATCGATCCGCAGGACCCAAATTAGTCCAGATGCAACCACTTTTCAAGTCTCTCCGACCTTCACAAAAAAAGTTATTCAAGAATATCTCTTTCTCCTATGTGCTTTCATCCCTAACCCTAACCCTAACCCTTCCGAAAGTCGGAGAAGCTCAAGGATGGTACCGATCGATGCGCGCAACCCCATTTAGTGGGGGTAGAGCCTACTTGCAAGTCTCTCCGACCTTCACAAAAAAAGTTATTCAAGAATATCTCCTCAGATTTGGGGGAATTTCGTCGGTCGACCTCTTCCGAAGGTCGTACAAGCTCGGGGATGGTACCAATCGATCCGCAGGACCCAAATTAGTCCAGATGCAACCACTTTCCAAGTCTCTCCGACCTTCACAAAAAAAGTTATTCAAGAATATCTCTTTCTCCTATGTGCTTTCATCCCTAACCCTAACCCTAACCCTTCCGAAAGTCGGAGAAGCTCAAGGATGGTACCGATCGATGCGCGCTACCCCATTTAGTGGGGGTAGAGCCTACTTGCAAGTCTCTCCGACCTTCACAAAAAAAGTTATTCAAGAATATCTCTTTCTCCTATGTGCTTTCATCCCTAACCCTAACCCTAACCCTTCCGAAAGTCGGAGAAGCTCAAGGATGGTACCGATCGATGCGCGCAACCCCATTTAGTGGGGGTAGAGCCTACTTGCAAGTCTCTCCGACCTTCACAAAAAAAGTTATTCAAGAATATCTCCTCAGATTTGGGGGAATTTCGTCGGTCGACCTCTTCCGAAGGTCGTACAAGCTCGGGGATGGTACCAATCGATCCGCAGGACCCAAATTAGTCCAGATGCAACCACTTTCCAAGTCTCTCCGACCTTTACAAAGAAAGTTATTCAAGAATATCTCTTTCTCCTATGTGCTTTCATCCCTAACCCTAACCCTAACCCTTCCGAAAGTCGGAGAAGCTCAAGGATGGTACCGATCGATGCGCGCTACCCCATTTAGTGGGGGTAGAGCCTACTTGCAAGTCTCTCCGACCTTCACAAAAAAAGTTATTCAAGAATATCTCCTCAGATTTGGGGGAATTTCGTCGGTCGACCTCTTCCGAAGGTCGTACAAGCTCGGGCATGGTACCAATCGATCCGCAGGACCCAAATTAGTCCAGATGCAACCACTTTCCAAGTCTCTCCGACCTTCACAAAAAAAGTTATTCAAGAATATCTCTTTCTCCTATGTGCTTTCATCCCTAACCCTAACCCTAACCCTTCCGAAAGTCGGAGAAGCTCAAGGATGGTACCGATCGATGCGCGCTACCCCATTTAGTGGGGGTAGAGCCTACTTGCAAGTCTCTCCGACCTTCACAAAAAAAGTTATTCAAGAATATCTCTTTCTCCTATGTGCTTTCATCCCTAACCCTAACCCTAACCCTTCCGAAAGTCGGAGAAGCTCAAGGATGGTACCGATCGATGCGCGCAACCCCATTTAGTGGGGGTAGAGCCTACTTGCAAGTCTCTCCGACCTTCACAAAAAAAGTTATTCAAGAATATCTCCTCAGATTTGGGGGAATTTCGTCGGTCGACCTCTTCCGAAGGTCGTACAAGCTCGGGGATGGTACCAATCGATCCGCAGGACCCAAATTAGTCCAGATGCAACCACTTTTCAAGTCTCTCCGACCTTCACAAAAAAAGTTATTCAAGAATATCTCTTTCTCCTATGTGCTTTCATCCCTAACCCTAACCCTAACCCTTCCGAAAGTCGGAGAAGCTCAAGGATGGTACCGATCGATGCGCGCAACCCCATTTAGTGGGGGTAGAGCCTACTTGCAAGTCTCTCCGACCTTCACAAAAAAAGTTATTCAAGAATATCTCCTCAGATTTGGGGGAATTTCGTCGGTCGACCTCTTCCGAAGGTCGTACAAGCTCGGGGATGGTACCAATCGATCTGCAGGACCCAAATTAGTCCAGATGCAACCACTTTCCAAGTCTCTCCGACCTTCACAAAAAAAGTTATTCAAGAATATCTCTTTCTCCTATGTGCTTTCATCCCTAACCCTAACCCTAACCCTTCCGAAAGTCGGAGAAGCTCAAGGATGGTACCAATCGATGCGCGCTACCCCATTTAGTGGGGGTAGAGCCTACTTGCAAGTCTCTCCGACCTTCACAAAAAAAGTTATTCAAGAATATCTCTTTCTCCTATGTGCTTTCATCCCTAACCCTAACCCTAACCCTTCCGAAAGTCGGAAAAGCTCAAGGATGGTACCGATCGATGCGCGCAACCCCATTTAGTGGGGGTAGAGCCTACTTGCAAGTCTCTCCGACCTTCACAAAAAAAGTTATTCAAGAATATCTCCTCAGATTTGGGGGAATTTCGTCGGTCGACCTCTTCCGAAGGTCGTACAAGCTCGGGGATGGTACCAATCGATCCGCAGGACCCAAATTAGTCCAGATGCAACCACTTTCCAAGTCTCTCCGACCTTTACAAAAAAAGTTATTCAAGAATATCTCTTTCTCCTATGTGCTTTCATCCCTAACCCTAACCCTAACCCTTCCGAAAGTCGGAGAAGCTCAAGGATGGTACCGATCGATGCGTGCTACCCCATTTAGTGGGGGTAGAGCCTACTTGCAAGTCTCTCCGACCTTCACAAAAAAAGTTATTCAAGAATATCTCCTCAGATTTGGGGGAATTTCGTCGGTAGACCGCTTCCGAAGGTCGTACAAGCTCAGGCATGGTACCAATCGATCCGCAGGACCCAAATTAGTCCAGATGCAACCACTTTTCAAGTCTCTCCGACCTTCACAAAAAAAGTTATTCAAGAATATCTCTTTCTCCTATGTGCTTTCATCCCTAACCCTAACCCTAACCCTTCCGAAAGTCGGAGAAGCTCAAGGATGGTACCGATCGATGCGCGCAACCCCATTTAGTGGGGGTAGAGCCTACTTGTAAGTCTCTCCGACCTTCACAAAAAAAGTTATTCAAGAATATCTCCTCAGATTTGGGGGAATTTCGTCGGTCGACCTCTTCCGAAGGTCGTACAAGCTCGGGGATGGTACCAATCGATCTGCAGGACCCAAATTAGTCCAGATGCAACCACTTTCCAAGTCTCTCCGACCTTCACAAAAAAAGTTATTCAAGAATATCTCTTTCTCCTATGTGCTTTCATCCCTAACCCTAACCCTAACCCTTCCGAAAGTCGGAGAAGCTCAAGGATGGTACCAATCGATGCGCGCTACCCCATTTAGTGGGGGTAGAGCCTACTTGCAAGTCTCTCCGACCTTCACAAAAAAAGTTATTCAAGAATATCTCTTTCTCCTATGTGCTTTCATTCCTAACCCTAACCCTTCCGAAAGTCGGAGAAGCTCAAGGATGGTACCGATCGATGCGCGCAACCCCATTTAGTGGGGGTAGAGCCTACTTGCAAGTCTCTCCGACCTTCACAAAAAAAGTTATTCAAGAATATCTCCTCAGATTTGGGGGAATTTCGTCGGTCGACCTCTTCCGAAGGTCGTACAAGCTCGGGGATGGTACCAATCGATCCGCAGGACCCAAATTAGTCCAGATGCAACCACTTTCCAAGTCTCTCCGACCTTTACAAAAAAAGTTATTCAAGAATATCTCTTTCTCCTATGTGCTTTCATCCCTAACCCTAACCCTAACCCTTCCGAAAGTCGGAGAAGCTCAAGGATGGTACCGATCGATGCGCGCTACCCCATTTAGTGGGGGTAGAGCCTACTTGCAAGTCTCTCCGACCTTCACAAAAAAAGTTATTCAAGAATATCTCTTTCTCCTATGTGCTTTCATCCCTAACCCTAACCCTAACCCTTCCGAAAGTCGGAAAAGCTCAAGGATGGTACCGATCGATGCGCGCAACCCCATTTAGTGGGGGTAGAGCCTACTTGCAAGTCTCTCCGACCTTCACAAAAAAAGTTATTCAAGAATATCTCCTCAGATTTGGGGGAATTTCGTCGGTCGACCTCTTCCGAAGGTCGTACAAGCTCGGGGATGGTACCAATCGATCCGCAGGACCCAAATTAGTCCAGATGCAACCACTTTCCAAGTCTCTCCGACCTTTACAAAAAAAGTTATTCAAGAATATCTCTTTCTCCTATGTGCTTTCATCCCTAACCCTAACCCTAACCCTTCCGAAAGTCGGAGAAGCTCAAGGATGGTACCGATCGATGCGCGCTACCCCATTTAGTGGGGGTAGAGCCTACTTGCAAGTCTCTCCGACCTTCACAAAAAAAGTTATTCAAGAATATCTCTTTCTCCTATGTGCTTTCATCCCTAACCCTAACCCTAACCCTTCCGAAAGTCGGAGAAGCTCAAGGATGGTACCGATCGATGCGCGCTACCCCATTTAGTGGGGGTAGAGCCTACTTGCAAGTCTCTCCGACCTTCACAAAAAAAGTTATTCAAGAATATCTCTTTCTCCTATGTGCTTTCATCCCTAACCCTAACCCTAACCCTTCCGAAAGTCGGAGAAGCTCAAGGATGGTACCGATCGATGCGCGCTACCCCATTTAGTGGGGGTAGAGCCTACTTGCAAGTCTCTCCGACCTTCACAAAAAAAGTTATTCAAGAATATCTCTTTCTCCTATGTGCTTTCATCCCTAACCCTAACCCTAACCCTTCCGAAAGTCGGAGAAGCTCAAGGATGGTACCGATCGATGCGCGCAACCCCATTTAGTGGGGGTAGAGCCTACTTGCAAGTCTCTCCGACCTTCACAAAAAAAGTTATTCAAGAATATCTCCTCAGATTTGGGGGAATTTCGTCGGTCGACCTCTTCCGAAGGTCGTACAAGCTCGGGGATGGTACCAATCGATCTGCAGGACCCAAATTAGTCCAGATGCAACCACTTTTCAAGTCTCTCCGACCTTCACAAAAAAAGTTATTCAAGAATATCTCTTTCTCCTATGTGCTTTCATCCCTAACCCTAACCCTAACCCTTCCGAAAGTCGGAGAAGCTCAAAGATGGTACCGATCGATGCGCGCTACCCCATTTAGTGGGGGTAGAGCCTACTTGCAAGTCTCTCCGACCTTCACAAAAAAAGTTATTCAAGAATATCTCTTTCTCCTATGTGCTTTCATCCCTAACCCTAACCCTAACCCTTCCGAAAGTCGGAGAAGCTCAAGGATGGTACCGATCGATGCGCGCAACCCCATTTAGTGGGGGTAGAGCCTACTTGCAAGTCTCTCCGACCTTCACAAAAAAAGTTATTCAAGAATATCTCCTCAGATTTGGGGGAATTTCGTCGGTCGACCTCTTCCGAAGGTCGTACAAGCTCGGGGATGGTACCAATCGATCCGCAGGACCCAAATTAGTCCAGATGCAACCACTTTTCAAGTCTCTCCGACCTTCACAAAAAAAGTTATTCAAGAATATCTCTTTCTCCTATGTGCTTTCATCCCTAACCCTAACCCTAACCCTTCCGAAAGTCGGAGAAGCTCAAGGATGGTACCGATCGATGCGCGCAACCCCATTTAGTGGGGGTAGAGCCTACTTGCAAGTCTCTCCGACCTTCACAAAAAAAGTTATTCAAGAATATCTCCTCAGATTTGGGGGAATTTCGTCGGTCGACCTCTTCCGAAGGTCGTACAAGCTCGGGGATGGTACCAATCGATCCGCAGGACCCAAATTAGTCCAGATGCAACCACTTTCCAAGTCTCTCCGACCTTCACAAAAAAAGTTATTCAAGAATATCTCTTTCTCCTATGTGCTTTCATCCCTAACCCTAACCCTAACCCTTCCGAAAGTCGGAGAAGCTCAAGGATGGTACCGATCGATGCGCGCTACCCCATTTAGTGGGGGTAGAGCCTACTTGCAAGTCTCTCCGACCTTCACAAAAAAAGTTATTCAAGAATATCTCTTTCTCCTATGTGCTTTCATCCCTAACCCTAACCCTAACCCTTCCGAAAGTCGGAGAAGCTCAAGGATGGTACCGATCGATGCGCGCAACCCCATTTAGTGGGGGTAGAGCCTACTTGCAAGTCTCTCCGACCTTCACAAAAAAAGTTATTCAAGAATATCTCCTCAGATTTGGGGGAATTTCGTCGGTCGACCTCTTCCGAAGGTCGTACAAGCTCGGGGATGGTACCAATCGATCTGCAGGACCCAAATTAGTCCAGATGCAACCACTTTCCAAGTCTCTCCGACCTTTACAAAGAAAGTTATTCAAGAATATCTCTTTCTCCTATGTGCTTTCATCCCTAACCCTAACCCTAACCCTTCCGAAAGTCGGAGAAGCTCAAGGATGGTACCGATCGATGCGCGCTACCCCATTTAGTGGGGGTAGAGCCTACTTGCAAGTCTCTCTGACCTTCACAAAAAAAGTTATTCAAGAATATCTCCTCAGATTTGGGGGAATTTCGTCGGTCGACCTCTTCCGAAGGTCGTACAAGCTCGGGCATGGTACCAATCGATCCGCAGGACCCAAATTAGTCCAGATGCAACCACTTTCCAAGTCTCTCCGACCTTCACAAAAAAAGTTATTCAAGAATATCTCTTTCTCCTATGTGCTTTCATCCCTAACCCTAACCCTAACCCTTCCGAAAGTCGGAGAAGCTCAAGGATGGTACCGATCGATGCGCGCTACCCCATTTAGTGGGGGTAGAGCCTACTTGCAAGTCTCTCCGACCTTCACAAAAAAAGTTATTCAAGAATATCTCTTTCTCCTATGTGCTTTCATCCCTAACCCTAACCCTAACCCTTCCGAAAGTCGGAGAAGCTCAAGGATGGTACCGATCGATGCGCGCAACCCCATTTAGTGGGGGTAGAGCCTACTTGCAAGTCTCTCCGACCTTCACAAAAAAAGTTATTCAAGAATATCTCCTCAGATTTGGGGGAATTTCGTCGGTCGACCTCTTCCGAAGGTCGTACAAGCTCGGGGATGGTACCAATCGATCCGCAGGACCCAAATTAGTCCAGATGCAACCACTTTTCAAGTCTCTCCGACCTTCACAAAAAAAGTTATTCAAGAATATCTCTTTCTCCTATGTGCTTTCATCCCTAACCCTAACCCTAACCCTTCCGAAAGTCGGAGAAGCTCAAGGATGGTACCGATCGATGCGCGCAACCCCATTTAGTGGGGGTAGAGCCTACTTGCAAGTCTCTCCGACCTTCACAAAAAAAGTTATTCAAGAATATCTCCTCAGATTTGGGGGAATTTCGTCGGTCGACCTCTTCCGAAGGTCGTACAAGCTCGGGGATGGTACCAATCGATCTGCAGGACCCAAATTAGTCCAGATGCAACCACTTTCCAAGTCTCTCCGACCTTCACAAAAAAAGTTATTCAAGAATATCTCTTTCTCCTATGTGCTTTCATCCCTAACCCTAACCCTAACCCTTCCGAAAGTCGGAGAAGCTCAAGGATGGTACCAATCGATGCGCGCTACCCCATTTAGTGGGGGTAGAGCCTACTTGCAAGTCTCTCCGACCTTCACAAAAAAAGTTATTCAAGAATATCTCTTTCTCCTATGTGCTTTCATTCCTAACCCTAACCCTAACCCTTCCGAAAGTCGGAGAAGCTCAAGGATGGTACCGATCGATGCGCGCAACCCCATTTAGTGGGGGTAGAGCCTACTTGCAAGTCTCTCCGACCTTCACAAAAAAAGTTATTCAAGAATATCTCCTCAGATTTGGGGGAATTTCGTCGGTCGACCTCTTCCGAAGGTCGTACAAGCTCGGGGATGGTACCAATCGATCCGCAGGACCCAAATTAGTCCAGATGCAACCACTTTCCAAGTCTCTCCGACCTTTACAAAAAAAGTTATTCAAGAATATCTCTTTCTCCTATGTGCTTTCATCCCTAACCCTAACCCTAACCCTTCCGAAAGTCGGAGAAGCTCAAGGATGGTACCGATCGATGCGCGCTACCCCATTTAGTGGGGGTAGAGCCTACTTGCAAGTCTCTCCGACCTTCACAAAAAAAGTTATTCAAGAATATCTCCTCAGATTTGGGGGAATTTCGTCGGTCGACCTCTTCCGAAGGTCGTACAAGCTCGGGCATGGTACCAATCGATCTGCAGGACCCAAATTAGTCCAGATGCAACCACTTTCCAAGTCTCTCCGACCTTCACAAAAAAAGTTATTCAAGAATATCTCTTTCTCCTATGTGCTTTCATCCCTAACCCTAACCCTAACCCTTCCGAAAGTCGGAGAAGCTCAAGGATGGTACCGATCGATGCGCGCTACCCCATTTAGTGGGGGTAGAGCCTACTTGCAAGTCTCTCCGACCTTCACAAAAAAAGTTATTCAAGAATATCTCTTTCTCCTATGTGCTTTCATCCCTAACCCTAACCCTAACCCTTCCGAAAGTCGGAGAAGCTCAAGGATGGTACCGATCGATGCGCGCTACCCCATTTAGTGGGGGTAGAGCCTACTTGCAAGTCTCTCCGACCTTCACAAAAAAAGTTATTCAAGAATATCTCTTTCTCCTATGTGCTTTCATCCCTAACCCTAACCCTAACCCTTCCGAAAGTCGGAGAAGCTCAAGGATGGTACCGATCGATGCGCGCTACCCCATTTAGTGGGAGTAGAGCCTACTTGCAAGTCTCTCCGACCTTCACAAAAAAAGTTATTCAAGAATATCTCTTTCTCCTATGTGCTTTCATCCCTAACCCTAACCCTAACCCTTCCGAAAGTCGGAGAAGCTCAAGGATGGTACCGATCGATGCGCGCAACCCCATTTAGTGGGGGTAGAGCCTACTTGCAAGTCTCTCCGACCTTCACAAAAAAAGTTATTCAAGAATATCTCCTCAGATTTGGGGGAATTTCGTCGGTCGACCTCTTCCGAAGGTCGTACAAGCTCGGGGATGGTACCAATCGATCCGCAGGACCCAAATTAGTCCAGATGCAACCACTTTTCAAGTCTCTCCGACCTTCACAAAAAAAGTTATTCAAGAATATCTCTTTCTCCTATGTGCTTTCATCCCTAACCCTAACCCTAACCCTTCCGAAAGTCGGAGAAGCTCAAGGATGGTACCGATCGATGCGCGCTACCCCATTTAGTGGGGGTAGAGCCTACTTGCAAGTCTCTCCGACCTTCACAAAAAAAGTTATTCAAGAATATCTCTTTCTCCTATGTGCTTTCATCCCTAACCCTAACCCTAACCCTTCCGAAAGTCGGAGAAGCTCAAGGATGGTACCGATCGATGCGCGCAACCCCATTTAGTGGGGGTAGAGCCTACTTGCAAGTCTCTCCGACCTTCACAAAAAAAGTTATTCAAGAATATCTCCTCAGATTTGGGGGAATTTCGTCGGTCGACCTCTTCCGAAGGTCGTACAAGCTCGGGGATGGTACCAATCGATCCGCAGGACCCAAATTAGTCCAGATGCAACCACTTTTCAAGTCTCTCCGACCTTCAAAAAAAAAGTTATTCAAGAATATCTCTTTCTCCTATGTGCTTTCATCCCTAACCCTAACCCTAACCCTTCCGAAAGTCGGAGAAGCTCAAGGATGGTACCGATCGATGCGCGCTACCCCATTTAGTGGGGGTAGAGCCTACTTGCAAGTCTCTCCGACCTTCACAAAAAAAGTTATTCAAGAATATCTCTTTCTCCTATGTGCTTTCATCCCTAACCCTAACCCTTCCGAAAGTCGGAGAAGCTCAAGGATGGTACCGATCGATGCGCGCTACCCCATTTAGTGGGGGTAGAGCCTACTTGCAAGTCTCTCCGACCTTCACAAAAAAAGTTATTCAAGAATATCTCTTTCTCCTATGTGCTTTCATTCCTAACCCTAACCCTAACCCTTCCGAAAGTCGGAGAAGCTCAAGGATGGTACCGATCGATGCGCGCAACCCCATTTAGTGGGGGTAGAGCCTACTTGCAAGTCTCTCCGACCTTCACAAAAAAAGTAATTCAAGAATATCTCCTCAGATTTGGGGGAATTTCGTCGGTCGACCTCTTCCGAAGGTCGTACAAGCTCGGGGATGGTACCAATCGATCCGCAGGACCCAAATTAGTCCAGATGCAACCACTTTCCAAGTCTCTCCGACCTTTACAAAAAAAGTTATTCAAGAATATCTCTTTCTCCTATGTGCTTTCATCCCTAACCCTAACCCTAACCCTTCCGAAAGTCGGAGAAGCTCAAGGATGGTACCGATCGATGCGCGCAACCCCATTTAGTGGGGGTAAAGCCTACTTGCAAGTCTCTCCGACCTTCACAAAAAAAGTTATTCAAGAATATCTCCTCAGATTTGGGGGAATTTCGTCGGTCGACCTCTTCCGAAGGTCGTACAAGCTCGGGGATGGTACCAATCGATCCGCAGGACCCAAATTAGTCCAGATGCAACCACTTTTCAAGTCTCTCCGACCTTCACAAAAAAAGTTATTCAAGAATATCTCTTTCTCCTATGTGCTTTCATCCCTAACCCTAACCCTAACCCTTCCGAAAGTCGGAGAAGCTCAAGGATGGTACCGATCGATGCGCGCTACCCCATTTAGTGGGGGTAGAGCCTACTTGCAAGTCTCTCCGACCTTCACAAAAAAAGTTATTCAAGAATATCTCTTTCTCCTATGTGCTTTCATCCCTAACCCTAACCCTAACCCTTCCGAAAGTCGGAGAAGCTCAAGGATGGTACCGATCGATGCGCGCTACCCCATTTAGTGGGGGTAGAGCCTACTTGCAAGTCTCTCCGACCTTCACAAAAAAAGTTATTCAAGAATATCTCTTTCTCCTATGTGCTTTCATTCCTAACCCTAACCCTAACCCTTCCGAAAGTCGGAGAAGCTCAAGGATGGTACCGATCGATGCGCGCAACCCCATTTAGTGGGGGTAGAGCCTACTTGCAAGTCTCTCCGACCTTCACAAAAAAAGTTATTCAAGAATATCTCCTCAGATTTGGGGGTATTTCGTCGGTCGACCTCTTCCGAAGGTCGTACAAGCTCGGGGATGGTACCAATCGATCCGCAGGACCCAAATTAGTCCAGATGCAACCACTTTCCAAGTCTCTCCGACCTTTACAAAAAAAGTTATTCAAGAATATCTCTTTCTCCTATGTGCTTTCATCCCTAACCCTAACCCTAACCCTTCCGAAAGTCGGAGAAGCTCAAGGATGGTACCGATCGATGCGCGCTACCCCATTTAGTGGGGGTAGAGCCTACTTGCAAGTCTCTCCGACCTTCACAAAAAAAGTTATTCAAGAATATCTCCTCAGATTTGGGGGAATTTCGTCGGTCGACCTCTTCCGAAGGTCGTACAAGCTCGGGCATGGTACCAATCGATCCGCAGGACCCAAATTAGTCCAGATGCAACCACTTTCCAAGTCTCTCCGACCTTCACAAAAAAAGTTATTCAAGAATATCTCTTTCTCCTATGTGCTTTCATCCCTAACCCTAACCCTAACCCTTCCGAAAGTCGGAAAAGCTCAAGGATGGTACCGATCGATGCGCGCTACCCCATTTAGTGGGGGTAGAGCCTACTTGCAAGTCTCTCCGACCTTCACAAAAAAAGTTATTCAAGAATATCTCTTTCTCCTATGTGCTTTCATCCCTAACCCTAACCCTAACCCTTCCGAAAGTCGGAGAAGCTCAAGGATGGTACCGATCGATGCGCGCTACCCCATTTAGTGGGGGTAGAGCCTACTTGCAAGTCTCTCCGACCTTCACAAAAAAAGTTATTCAAGAATATCTCTTTCTCCTATGTGCTTTCATCCCTAACCCTAACCCTAACCCTTCCGAAAGTCGGAGAAGCTCAAGGATGGTACCGATCGATGCGCGCTACCCCATTTAGTGGGAGTAGAGCCTACTTGCAAGTCTCTCCGACCTTCACAAAAAAAGTTATTCAAGAATATCTCTTTCTCCTATGTGCTTTCATCCCTAACCCTAACCCTAACCCTTCCGAAAGTCGGAGAAGCTCAAGGATGGTACCGATCGATGCGCGCAACCCCATTTAGTGGGGGTAGAGCCTACTTGCAAGTCTCTCCGACCTTCACAAAAAAAGTTATTCAAGAATATCTCCTCAGATTTGGGGGAATTTCGTCGGTCGACCTCTTCCGAAGGTCGTACAAGCTCGGGGATGGTACCAATCGATCCGCAGGACCCAAATTAGTCCAGATGCAACCACTTTTCAAGTCTCTCCGACCTTCACAAAAAAAGTTATTCAAGAATATCTCTTTCTCCTATGTGCTTTCATCCCTAACCCTAACCCTAACCCTTCCGAAAGTCGGAGAAGCTCAAGGATGGTACCGATCGATGCGCGCTACCCCATTTAGTGGGGGTAGAGCCTACTTGCAAGTCTCTCCGACCTTCACAAAAAAAGTTATTCAAGAATATCTCTTTCTCCTATGTGCTTTCATCCCTAACCCTAACCCTAACCCTTCCGAAAGTCGGAGAAGCTCAAGGATGGTACCGATCGATGCGCGCAACCCCATTTAGTGGGGGTAGAGCCTACTTGCAAGTCTCTCCGACCTTCACAAAAAAAGTTATTCAAGAATATCTCCTCAGATTTGGGGGAATTTCGTCGGTCGACCTCTTCCGAAGGTCGTACAAGCTCGGGGATGGTACCAATCGATCCGCAGGACCCAAATTAGTCCAGATGCAACCACTTTTCAAGTCTCTCCGACCTTCACAAAAAAAGTTATTCAAGAATATCTCTTTCTCCTATGTGCTTTCATCCCTAACCCTAACCCTAACCCTTCCGAAAGTCGGAGAAGCTCAAGGATGGTACCGATCGATGCGCGCTACCCCATTTAGTGGGGGTAGAGCCTACTTGCAAGTCTCTCCGACCTTCACAAAAAAAGTTATTCAAGAATATCTCCTCAGATTTGGGGGAATTTCGTCGGTCGACCTCTTCCGAAGGTCGTACAAGCTCGGGGATGGTACCAATCGATCCGCAGGACCCAAATTAGTCCAGATGCAACCACTTTCCAAGTCTCTCCGACCTTCACAAAAAAAGTTATTCAAGAATATCTCTTTCTCCTATGTGCTTTCATCCCTAACCCTAACCCTAACCCTTCCGAAAGTCGGAGAAGCTCAAGGATGGTACCGTTCGATGTGCGCTACCCCATTTAGTGGGGGTAGAGCCTACTTGCAAGTCTCTCCGACCTTCACAAAAAAAGTTATTCAAGAATATCTCTTTCTCCTATGTGCTTTCATCCCTAACCCTAACCCTTCCGAAAGTCGGAGAAGCTCAAGGATGGTACCGATCGATGCGCGCTACCCCATTTAGTGGGGGTAGAGCCTACTTGCAAGTCTCTCCGACCTTCACAAAAAAAGTTATTCAAGAATATCTCCTCAGATTTGGGGGAATTTCGTCGGTCGACCTCTTCCGAAGGTCGTACAAGCTCGGGGATGGTACCAATCGATCCGCAGGACCCAAATTAGTCCAGATGCAACCACTTTCCAAGTCTCTCCGACCTTCACAAAAAAAGTTATTCAAGAATATCTCTTTCTCCTATGTGCTTTCATCCCTAACCCTAACCCTAACCCTTCCGAAAGTCGGAGAAGCTCAAGGATGGTACCGATCGATGCGTGCTACCCCATTTAGTGGGGGTAGAGCCTACTTGCAAGTCTCTCCGACCTTCACAAAAAAAGTTATTCAAGAATATCTCTTTCTCCTATGTGCTTTCATCACTAACCCTAACCCTAACCCTTCCGAAAGTCGGAGAAGCTCAAGGATGGTACCGATCGATGCACGCTACCCCATTTAGTGGGGGTAGAGCCTACTTGCAAGTCTCTCCGACCTTCACAAAAAAAGTTATTCAAGAATATCTCCTCAGATTTGGGGGAATTTCGTCGGTCGACCTCTTCCGAAGGTCGTACAAGCTCGGGGATGGTACCAATCGATCCGCAGGACCCAAATTAGTCCAGATGCAACCACTTTCCAAGTCTCTCCGACCTTCACAAAAAAAGTTATTCAAGAATATCTCTTTCTCCTATGTGCTTTCATCCCTAACCCTAACCCTAACCCTTCCGAAAGTCGGAGAAGCTCAAGGATGGTACCGATCGATGCGCGCTACCCCATTTAGTGGGGGTAGAGCCTACTTGCAAGTCTCTCCGACCTTCACAAAAAAAGTTATTCAAGAATATCTCCTCAGATTTGGGGGAATTTCGTCGGTCGACCTCTTCCGAAGGTCGTACAAGCTCGGGGATGGTACCAATCGATCCGCAGGACCCAAATTAGTCCAGATGCAACCACTTTCCAAGTCTCTCCGACCTTCACAAAAAAAGTTATTCAAGAATATCTCTTTCTCCTATGTGCTTTCATCCCTAACCCTAACCCTAACCCTTCCGAAAGTCGGAGAAGCTCAAGGATGGTACCGATCGATGCGCGCTACCCCATTTAGTGGGGGTAGAGCCTACTTGCAAGTCTCTCCGACCTTCACAAAAAAAGTTATTCAAGAATATCTCTTTCTCCTATGTGCTTTCATCCCTAACCCTAACCCTAACCCTTCCGAAAGTCGGAGAAGCTCAAGGATGGTACCGATCGATGCGCGCAACCCCATTTAGTGGGGGTAGAGCCTACTTGCAAGTCTCTCCGACCTTCACAAAAAAAGTTATTCAAGAATATCTCCTCAGATTTGGGGGAATTTCGTCGGTCGACCTCTTCCGAAGGTCGTACAAGCTCGGGGATGGTACCAATCGATCTGCAGGACCCAAATTAGTCCAGATGCAACCACTTTCCAAGTCTCTCCGACCTTTACAAAGAAAGTTATTCAAGAATATCTCTTTCTCCTATGTGCTTTCATCCCTAACCCTAACCCTAACCCTTCCGAAAGTCGGAGAAGCTCAAGGATGGTACCGATCGATGCGCGCTACCCCATTTAGTGGGGGTAGAGCCTACTTGCAAGTCTCTCTGACCTTCACAAAAAAAGTTATTCAAGAATATCTCCTCAGATTTGGGGGAATTTCGTCGGTCGACCTCTTCCGAAGGTCGTACAAGCTCGGGCATGGTACCAATCGATCCGCAGGACCCAAATTAGTCCAGATGCAACCACTTTCCAAGTCTCTCCGACCTTCACAAAAAAAGTTATTCAAGAATATCTCTTTCTCCTATGTGCTTTCATCCCTAACCCTAACCCTAACCCTTCCGAAAGTCGGAGAAGCTCAAGGATGGTACCGATCGATGCGCGCTACCCCATTTAGTGGGGGTAGAGCCTACTTGCAAGTCTCTCCGACCTTCACAAAAAAAGTTATTCAAGAATATCTCTTTCTCCTATGTGCTTTCATCCCTAACCCTAACCCTAACCCTTCCGAAAGTCGGAGAAGCTCAAGGATGGTACCGATCGATGCGCGCAACCCCATTTAGTGGGGGTAGAGCCTACTTGCAAGTCTCTCCGACCTTCACAAAAAAAGTTATTCAAGAATATCTCCTCAGATTTGGGGGAATTTCGTCGGTCGACCTCTTCCGAAGGTCGTACAAGCTCGGGGATGGTACCAATCGATCCGCAGGACCCAAATTAGTCCAGATGCAACCACTTTTCAAGTCTCTCCGACCTTCACAAAAAAAGTTATTCAAGAATATCTCTTTCTCCTATGTGCTTTCATCCCTAACCCTAACCCTAACCCTTCCGAAAGTCGGAGAAGCTCAAGGATGGTACCGATCGATGCGCGCAACCCCATTTAGTGGGGGTAGAGCCTACTTGCAAGTCTCTCCGACCTTCACAAAAAAAGTTATTCAAGAATATCTCCTCAGATTTGGGGGAATTTCGTCGGTCGACCTCTTCCGAAGGTCGTACAAGCTCGGGGATGGTACCAATCGATCTGCAGGACCCAAATTAGTCCAGATGCAACCACTTTCCAAGTCTCTCCGACCTTCACAAAAAAAGTTATTCAAGAATATCTCTTTCTCCTATGTGCTTTCATCCCTAACCCTAACCCTAACCCTTCCGAAAGTCGGAGAAGCTCAAGGATGGTACCAATCGATGCGCGCTACCCCATTTAGTGGGGGTAGAGCCTACTTGCAAGTCTCTCCGACCTTCACAAAAAAAGTTATTCAAGAATATCTCTTTCTCCTATGTGCTTTCATTCCTAACCCTAACCCTAACCCTTCCGAAAGTCGGAGAAGCTCAAGGATGGTACCGATCGATGCGCGCAACCCCATTTAGTGGGGGTAGAGCCTACTTGCAAGTCTCTCCGACCTTCACAAAAAAAGTTATTCAAGAATATCTCCTCAGATTTGGGGGAATTTCGTCGGTCGACCTCTTCCGAAGGTCGTACAAGCTCGGGGATGGTACCAATCGATCCGCAGGACCCAAATTAGTCCAGATGCAACCACTTTCCAAGTCTCTCCGACCTTTACAAAAAAAGTTATTCAAGAATATCTCTTTCTCCTATGTGCTTTCATCCCTAACCCTAACCCTAACCCTTCCGAAAGTCGGAGAAGCTCAAGGATGGTACCGATCGATGCGCGCTACCCCATTTAGTGGGGGTAGAGCCTACTTGCAAGTCTCTCCGACCTTCACAAAAAAAGTTATTCAAGAATATCTCCTCAGATTTGGGGGAATTTCGTCGGTCGACCTCTTCCGAAGGTCGTACAAGCTCGGGCATGGTACCAATCGATCTGCAGGACCCAAATTAGTCCAGATGCAACCACTTTCCAAGTCTCTCCGACCTTCACAAAAAAAGTTATTCAAGAATATCTCCTCAGATTTGGGGGAATTTCGTCGGTCGACCTCTTCCGAAGGTCGTACAAGCTCGGGGATGGTACCAATCGATCCGCAGGACCCAAATTAGTCCAGATGCAACCACTTTTCAAGTCTCTCCGACCTTCAAAAAAAAAGTTATTCAAGAATATCTCTTTCTCCTATGTGCTTTCATCCCTAACCCTAACCCTAACCCTTCCGAAAGTCGGAGAAGCTCAAGGATGGTACCGATCGATGCGCGCTACCCCATTTAGTGGGGGTAGAGCCTACTTGCAAGTCTCTCCGACCTTCACAAAAAAAGTTATTCAAGAATATCTCTTTCTCCTATGTGCTTTCATCCCTAACCCTAACCCTTCCGAAAGTCGGAGAAGCTCAAGGATGGTACCGATCGATGCGCGCTACCCCATTTAGTGGGGGTAGAGCCTACTTGCAAGTCTCTCCGACCTTCACAAAAAAAGTTATTCAAGAATATCTCTTTCTCCTATGTGCTTTCATTCCTAACCCTAACCCTAACCCTTCCGAAAGTCGGAGAAGCTCAAGGATGGTACCGATCGATGCGCGCAACCCCATTTAGTGGGGGTAGAGCCTACTTGCAAGTCTCTCCGACCTTCACAAAAAAAGTAATTCAAGAATATCTCCTCAGATTTGGGGGAATTTCGTCGGTCGACCTCTTCCGAAGGTCGTACAAGCTCGGGGATGGTACCAATCGATCCGCAGGACCCAAATTAGTCCAGATGCAACCACTTTCCAAGTCTCTCCGACCTTTACAAAAAAAGTTATTCAAGAATATCTCTTTCTCCTATGTGCTTTCATCCCTAACCCTAACCCTAACCCTTCCGAAAGTCGGAGAAGCTCAAGGATGGTACCGATCGATGCGCGCAACCCCATTTAGTGGGGGTAAAGCCTACTTGCAAGTCTCTCCGACCTTCACAAAAAAAGTTATTCAAGAATATCTCCTCAGATTTGGGGGAATTTCGTCGGTCGACCTCTTCCGAAGGTCGTACAAGCTCGGGGATGGTACCAATCGATCCGCAGGACCCAAATTAGTCCAGATGCAACCACTTTTCAAGTCTCTCCGACCTTCACAAAAAAAGTTATTCAAGAATATCTCTTTCTCCTATGTGCTTTCATCCCTAACCCTAACCCTAACCCTTCCGAAAGTCGGAGAAGCTCAAGGATGGTACCGATCGATGCGCGCTACCCCATTTAGTGGGGGTAGAGCCTACTTGCAAGTCTCTCCGACCTTCACAAAAAAAGTTATTCAAGAATATCTCTTTCTCCTATGTGCTTTCATCCCTAACCCTAACCCTAACCCTTCCGAAAGTCGGAGAAGCTCAAGGATGGTACCGATCGATGCGCGCTACCCCATTTAGTGGGGGTAGAGCCTACTTGCAAGTCTCTCCGACCTTCACAAAAAAAGTTATTCAAGAATATCTCTTTCTCCTATGTGCTTTCATTCCTAACCCTAACCCTAACCCTTCCGAAAGTCGGAGAAGCTCAAGGATGGTACCGATCGATGCGCGCAACCCCATTTAGTGGGGGTAGAGCCTACTTGCAAGTCTCTCCGACCTTCACAAAAAAAGTTATTCAAGAATATCTCCTCAGATTTGGGGGTATTTCGTCGGTCGACCTCTTCCGAAGGTCGTACAAGCTCGGGGATGGTACCAATCGATCCGCAGGACCCAAATTAGTCCAGATGCAACCACTTTCCAAGTCTCTCCGACCTTTACAAAAAAAGTTATTCAAGAATATCTCTTTCTCCTATGTGCTTTCATCCCTAACCCTAACCCTAACCCTTCCGAAAGTCGGAGAAGCTCAAGGATGGTACCGATCGATGCGCGCTACCCCATTTAGTGGGGGTAGAGCCTACTTGCAAGTCTCTCCGACCTTCACAAAAAAAGTTATTCAAGAATATCTCCTCAGATTTGGGGGAATTTCGTCGGTCGACCTCTTCCGAAGGTCGTACAAGCTCGGGCATGGTACCAATCGATCCGCAGGACCCAAATTAGTCCAGATGCAACCACTTTCCAAGTCTCTCCGACCTTCACAAAAAAAGTTATTCAAGAATATCTCTTTCTCCTATGTGCTTTCATCCCTAACCCTAACCCTAACCCTTCCGAAAGTCGGAGAAGCTCAAGGATGGTACCGATCGATGCGCGCTACCCCATTTAGTGGGGGTAGAGCCTACTTGCAAGTCTCTCCGACCTTCACAAAAAAAGTTATTCAAGAATATCTCTTTCTCCTATGTGCTTTCATCCCTAACCCTAACCCTAACCCTTCCGAAAGTCGGAGAAGCTCAAGGATGGTACCGATCGATGCGCGCTACCCCATTTAGTGGGGGTAGAGCCTACTTGCAAGTCTCTCCGACCTTCACAAAAAAAGTTATTCAAGAATATCTCTTTCTCCTATGTGCTTTCATCCCTAACCCTAACCCTAACCCTTCCGAAAGTCGGAGAAGCTCAAGGATGGTACCAATCGATGCGCGCTACCCCATTTAGTGGGGGTAGAGCCTACTTGCAAGTCTCTCCGACCTTCACAAAAAAAGTTATTCAAGAATATCTCTTTCTCCTATGTGCTTTCATTCCTAACCCTAACCCTAACCCTTCCGAAAGTCGGAGAAGCTCAAGGATGGTACCGATCGATGCGCGCAACCCCATTTAGTGGGGGTAGAGCCTACTTGCAAGTCTCTCCGACCTTCACAAAAAAAGTTATTCAAGAATATCTCCTCAGATTTGGGGGAATTTCGTCGGTCGACCTCTTCCGAAGGTCGTACAAGCTCGGGGATGGTACCAATCGATCCGCAGGACCCAAATTAGTCCAGATGCAACCACTTTCCAAGTCTCTCCGACCTTTACAAAAAAAGTTATTCAAGAATATCTCTTTCTCCTATGTGCTTTCATCCCTAACCCTAACCCTAACCCTTCCGAAAGTCGGAGAAGCTCAAGGATGGTACCGATCGATGCGCGCTACCCCATTTAGTGGGGGTAGAGCCTACTTGCAAGTCTCTCCGACCTTCACAAAAAAAGTTATTCAAGAATATCTCTTTCTCCTATGTGCTTTCATCCCTAACCCTAACCCTAACCCTTCCGAAAGTCGGAAAAGCTCAAGGATGGTACCGATCGATGCGCGCAACCCCATTTAGTGGGGGTAGAGCCTACTTGCAAGTCTCTCCGACCTTCACAAAAAAAGTTATTCAAGAATATCTCCTCAGATTTGGGGGAATTTCGTCGGTCGACCTCTTCCGAAGGTCGTACAAGCTCGGGGATGGTACCAATCGATCCGCAGGACCCAAATTAGTCCAGATGCAACCACTTTCCAAGTCTCTCCGACCTTTACAAAAAAAGTTATTCAAGAATATCTCTTTCTCCTATGTGCTTTCATCCCTAACCCTAACCCTAACCCTTCCGAAAGTCGGAGAAGCTCAAGGATGGTACCGATCGATGCGCGCTACCCCATTTAGTGGGGGTAGAGCCTACTTGCAAGTCTCTCCGACCTTCACAAAAAAAGTTATTCAAGAATATCTCTTTCTCCTATGTGCTTTCATCCCTAACCCTAACCCTAACCCTTCCGAAAGTCGGAGAAGCTCAAGGATGGTACCGATCGATGCGCGCTACCCCATTTAGTGGGGGTAGAGCCTACTTGCAAGTCTCTCCGACCTTCACAAAAAAAGTTATTCAAGAATATCTCTTTCTCCTATGTGCTTTCATCCCTAACCCTAACCCTAACCCTTCCGAAAGTCGGAGAAGCTCAAGGATGGTACCGATCGATGCGCGCTACCCCATTTAGTGGGGGTAGAGCCTACTTGCAAGTCTCTCCGACCTTCACAAAAAAAGTTATTCAAGAATATCTCTTTCTCCTATGTGCTTTCATCCCTAACCCTAACCCTAACCCTTCCGAAAGTCGGAGAAGCTCAAGGATGGTACCGATCGATGCGCGCAACCCCATTTAGTGGGGGTAGAGCCTACTTGCAAGTCTCTCCGACCTTCACAAAAAAAGTTATTCAAGAATATCTCCTCAGATTTGGGGGAATTTCGTCGGTCGACCTCTTCCGAAGGTCGTACAAGCTCGGGGATGGTACCAATCGATCCGCAGGACCCAAATTAGTCCAGATGCAACCACTTTCCAAGTCTCTCCGACCTTTACAAAAAAAGTTATTCAAGAATATCTCTTTCTCCTATGTGCTTTCATCCCTAACCCTAACCCTAACCCTTCCGAAAGTCGGAGAAGCTCAAGGATGGTACCGATCGATGCGCGCTACCCCATTTAGTGGGGGTAGAGCCTACTTGCAAGTCTCTCCGACCTTCACAAAAAAAGTTATTCAAGAATATCTCTTTCTCCTATGTGCTTTCATCCCTAACCCTAACCCTAACCCTTCCGAAAGTCGGAAAAGCTCAAGGATGGTACCGATCGATGCGCGCAACCCCATTTAGTGGGGGTAGAGCCTACTTGCAAGTCTCTCCGACCTTCACAAAAAAAGTTATTCAAGAATATCTCCTCAGATTTGGGGGAATTTCGTCGGTCGACCTCTTCCGAAGGTCGTACAAGCTCGGGGATGGTACCAATCGATCCGCAGGACCCAAATTAGTCCAGATGCAACCACTTTCCAAGTCTCTCCGACCTTTACAAAAAAAGTTATTCAAGAATATCTCTTTCTCCTATGTGCTTTCATCCCTAACCCTAACCCTAACCCTTCCGAAAGTCGGAGAAGCTCAAGGATGGTACCGATCGATGCGCGCTACCCCATTTAGTGGGGGTAGAGCCTACTTGCAAGTCTCTCCGACCTTCACAAAAAAAGTTATTCAAGAATATCTCTTTCTCCTATGTGCTTTCATCCCTAACCCTAACCCTAACCCTTCCGAAAGTCGGAGAAGCTCAAGGATGGTACCGATCGATGCGCGCTACCCCATTTAGTGGGGGTAGAGCCTACTTGCAAGTCTCTCCGACCTTCACAAAAAAAGTTATTCAAGAATATCTCTTTCTCCTATGTGCTTTCATCCCTAACCCTAACCCTAACCCTTCCGAAAGTCGGAGAAGCTCAAGGATGGTACCGATCGATGCGCGCTACCCCATTTAGTGGGGGTAGAGCCTACTTGCAAGTCTCTCCGACCTTCACAAAAAAAGTTATTCAAGAATATCTCTTTCTCCTATGTGCTTTCATCCCTAACCCTAACCCTAACCCTTCCGAAAGTCGGAGAAGCTCAAGGATGGTACCGATCGATGCGCGCAACCCCATTTAGTGGGGGTAGAGCCTACTTGCAAGTCTCTCCGACCTTCACAAAAAAAGTTATTCAAGAATATCTCCTCAGATTTGGGGGAATTTCGTCGGTCGACCTCTTCCGAAGGTCGTACAAGCTCGGGGATGGTACCAATCGATCTGCAGGACCCAAATTAGTCCAGATGCAACCACTTTTCAAGTCTCTCCGACCTTCACAAAAAAAGTTATTCAAGAATATCTCTTTCTCCTATGTGCTTTCATCCCTAACCCTAACCCTAACCCTTCCGAAAGTCGGAGAAGCTCAAAGATGGTACCGATCGATGCGCGCTACCCCATTTAGTGGGGGTAGAGCCTACTTGCAAGTCTCTCCGACCTTCACAAAAAAAGTTATTCAAGAATATCTCTTTCTCCTATGTGCTTTCATCCCTAACCCTAACCCTAACCCTTCCGAAAGTCGGAGAAGCTCAAGGATGGTACCGATCGATGCGCGCAACCCCATTTAGTGGGGGTAGAGCCTACTTGCAAGTCTCTCCGACCTTCACAAAAAAAGTTATTCAAGAATATCTCCTCAGATTTGGGGGAATTTCGTCGGTCGACCTCTTCCGAAGGTCGTACAAGCTCGGGGATGGTACCAATCGATCCGCAGGACCCAAATTAGTCCAGATGCAACCACTTTTCAAGTCTCTCCGACCTTCACAAAAAAAGTTATTCAAGAATATCTCTTTCTCCTATGTGCTTTCATCCCTAACCCTAACCCTAACCCTTCCGAAAGTCGGAGAAGCTCAAGGATGGTACCGATCGATGCGCGCAACCCCATTTAGTGGGGGTAGAGCCTACTTGCAAGTCTCTCCGACCTTCACAAAAAAAGTTATTCAAGAATATCTCCTCAGATTTGGGGGAATTTCGTCGGTCGACCTCTTCCGAAGGTCGTACAAGCTCGGGGATGGTACCAATCGATCCGCAGGACCCAAATTAGTCCAGATGCAACCACTTTCCAAGTCTCTCCGACCTTCACAAAAAAAGTTATTCAAGAATATCTCTTTCTCCTATGTGCTTTCATCCCTAACCCTAACCCTAACCCTTCCGAAAGTCGGAGAAGCTCAAGGATGGTACCGATCGATGCGCGCTACCCCATTTAGTGGGGGTAGAGCCTACTTGCAAGTCTCTCCGACCTTCACAAAAAAAGTTATTCAAGAATATCTCTTTCTCCTATGTGCTTTCATCCCTAACCCTAACCCTAACCCTTCCGAAAGTCGGAGAAGCTCAAGGATGGTACCGATCGATGCGCGCAACCCCATTTAGTGGGGGTAGAGCCTACTTGCAAGTCTCTCCGACCTTCACAAAAAAAGTTATTCAAGAATATCTCCTCAGATTTGGGGGAATTTCGTCGGTCGACCTCTTCCGAAGGTCGTACAAGCTCGGGGATGGTACCAATCGATCTGCAGGACCCAAATTAGTCCAGATGCAACCACTTTCCAAGTCTCTCCGACCTTTACAAAGAAAGTTATTCAAGAATATCTCTTTCTCCTATGTGCTTTCATCCCTAACCCTAACCCTAACCCTTCCGAAAGTCGGAGAAGCTCAAGGATGGTACCGATCGATGCGCGCTACCCCATTTAGTGGGGGTAGAGCCTACTTGCAAGTCTCTCTGACCTTCACAAAAAAAGTTATTCAAGAATATCTCCTCAGATTTGGGGGAATTTCGTCGGTCGACCTCTTCCGAAGGTCGTACAAGCTCGGGCATGGTACCAATCGATCCGCAGGACCCAAATTAGTCCAGATGCAACCACTTTCCAAGTCTCTCCGACCTTCACAAAAAAAGTTATTCAAGAATATCTCTTTCTCCTATGTGCTTTCATCCCTAACCCTAACCCTAACCCTTCCGAAAGTCGGAGAAGCTCAAGGATGGTACCGATCGATGCGCGCTACCCCATTTAGTGGGGGTAGAGCCTACTTGCAAGTCTCTCCGACCTTCACAAAAAAAGTTATTCAAGAATATCTCTTTCTCCTATGTGCTTTCATCCCTAACCCTAACCCTAACCCTTCCGAAAGTCGGAGAAGCTCAAGGATGGTACCGATCGATGCGCGCAACCCCATTTAGTGGGGGTAGAGCCTACTTGCAAGTCTCTCCGACCTTCACAAAAAAAGTTATTCAAGAATATCTCCTCAGATTTGGGGGAATTTCGTCGGTCGACCTCTTCCGAAGGTCGTACAAGCTCGGGGATGGTACCAATCGATCCGCAGGACCCAAATTAGTCCAGATGCAACCACTTTTCAAGTCTCTCCGACCTTCACAAAAAAAGTTATTCAAGAATATCTCTTTCTCCTATGTGCTTTCATCCCTAACCCTAACCCTAACCCTTCCGAAAGTCGGAGAAGCTCAAGGATGGTACCGATCGATGCGCGCAACCCCATTTAGTGGGGGTAGAGCCTACTTGCAAGTCTCTCCGACCTTCACAAAAAAAGTTATTCAAGAATATCTCCTCAGATTTGGGGGAATTTCGTCGGTCGACCTCTTCCGAAGGTCGTACAAGCTCGGGGATGGTACCAATCGATCTGCAGGACCCAAATTAGTCCAGATGCAACCACTTTCCAAGTCTCTCCGACCTTCACAAAAAAAGTTATTCAAGAATATCTCTTTCTCCTATGTGCTTTCATCCCTAACCCTAACCCTAACCCTTCCGAAAGTCGGAGAAGCTCAAGGATGGTACCAATCGATGCGCGCTACCCCATTTAGTGGGGGTAGAGCCTACTTGCAAGTCTCTCCGACCTTCACAAAAAAAGTTATTCAAGAATATCTCTTTCTCCTATGTGCTTTCATTCCTAACCCTAACCCTAACCCTTCCGAAAGTCGGAGAAGCTCAAGGATGGTACCGATCGATGCGCGCAACCCCATTTAGTGGGGGTAGAGCCTACTTGCAAGTCTCTCCGACCTTCACAAAAAAAGTTATTCAAGAATATCTCCTCAGATTTGGGGGAATTTCGTCGGTCGACCTCTTCCGAAGGTCGTACAAGCTCGGGGATGGTACCAATCGATCCGCAGGACCCAAATTAGTCCAGATGCAACCACTTTCCAAGTCTCTCCGACCTTTACAAAAAAAGTTATTCAAGAATATCTCTTTCTCCTATGTGCTTTCATCCCTAACCCTAACCCTAACCCTTCCGAAAGTCGGAGAAGCTCAAGGATGGTACCGATCGATGCGCGCTACCCCATTTAGTGGGGGTAGAGCCTACTTGCAAGTCTCTCCGACCTTCACAAAAAAAGTTATTCAAGAATATCTCCTCAGATTTGGGGGAATTTCGTCGGTCGACCTCTTCCGAAGGTCGTACAAGCTCGGGCATGGTACCAATCGATCTGCAGGACCCAAATTAGTCCAGATGCAACCACTTTCCAAGTCTCTCCGACCTTCACAAAAAAAGTTATTCAAGAATATCTCTTTCTCCTATGTGCTTTCATCCCTAACCCTAACCCTAACCCTTCCGAAAGTCGGAGAAGCTCAAGGATGGTACCGTTCGATGTGCGCTACCCCATTTAGTGGGGGTAGAGCCTACTTGCAAGTCTCTCCGACCTTCACAAAAAAAGTTATTCAAGAATATCTCTTTCTCCTATGTGCTTTCATCCCTAACCCTAACCCTAACCCTTCCGAAAGTCGGAGAAGCTCAAGGATGGTACCGATCGATGCGCGCTACCCCATTTAGTGGGGGTAGAGCCTACTTGCAAGTCTCTCCGACCTTCACAAAAAAAGTTATTCAAGAATATCTCTTTCTCCTATGTGCTTTCATCCCTAACCCTAACCCTAACCCTTCCGAAAGTCGGAGAAGCTCAAGGATGGTACCGATCGATGCGCGCTACCCCATTTAGTGGGAGTAGAGCCTACTTGCAAGTCTCTCCGACCTTCACAAAAAAAGTTATTCAAGAATATCTCTTTCTCCTATGTGCTTTCATCCCTAACCCTAACCCTAACCCTTCCGAAAGTCGGAGAAGCTCAAGGATGGTACCGATCGATGCGCGCAACCCCATTTAGTGGGGGTAGAGCCTACTTGCAAGTCTCTCCGACCTTCACAAAAAAAGTTATTCAAGAATATCTCCTCAGATTTGGGGGAATTTCGTCGGTCGACCTCTTCCGAAGGTCGTACAAGCTCGGGGATGGTACCAATCGATCCGCAGGACCCAAATTAGTCCAGATGCAACCACTTTTCAAGTCTCTCCGACCTTCACAAAAAAAGTTATTCAAGAATATCTCTTTCTCCTATGTGCTTTCATCCCTAACCCTAACCCTAACCCTTCCGAAAGTCGGAGAAGCTCAAGGATGGTACCGATCGATGCGCGCTACCCCATTTAGTGGGGGTAGAGCCTACTTGCAAGTCTCTCCGACCTTCACAAAAAAAGTTATTCAAGAATATCTCTTTCTCCTATGTGCTTTCATCCCTAACCCTAACCCTAACCCTTCCGAAAGTCGGAGAAGCTCAAGGATGGTACCGATCGATGCGCGCAACCCCATTTAGTGGGGGTAGAGCCTACTTGCAAGTCTCTCCGACCTTCACAAAAAAAGTTATTCAAGAATATCTCCTCAGATTTGGGGGAATTTCGTCGGTCGACCTCTTCCGAAGGTCGTACAAGCTCGGGGATGGTACCAATCGATCCGCAGGACCCAAATTAGTCCAGATGCAACCACTTTTCAAGTCTCTCCGACCTTCAAAAAAAAAGTTATTCAAGAATATCTCTTTCTCCTATGTGCTTTCATCCCTAACCCTAACCCTAACCCTTCCGAAAGTCGGAGAAGCTCAAGGATGGTACCGATCGATGCGCGCTACCCCATTTAGTGGGGGTAGAGCCTACTTGCAAGTCTCTCCGACCTTCACAAAAAAAGTTATTCAAGAATATCTCTTTCTCCTATGTGCTTTCATCCCTAACCCTAACCCTTCCGAAAGTCGGAGAAGCTCAAGGATGGTACCGATCGATGCGCGCTACCCCATTTAGTGGGGGTAGAGCCTACTTGCAAGTCTCTCCGACCTTCACAAAAAAAGTTATTCAAGAATATCTCTTTCTCCTATGTGCTTTCATTCCTAACCCTAACCCTAACCCTTCCGAAAGTCGGAGAAGCTCAAGGATGGTACCGATCGATGCGCGCAACCCCATTTAGTGGGGGTAGAGCCTACTTGCAAGTCTCTCCGACCTTCACAAAAAAAGTAATTCAAGAATATCTCCTCAGATTTGGGGGAATTTCGTCGGTCGACCTCTTCCGAAGGTCGTACAAGCTCGGGGATGGTACCAATCGATCCGCAGGACCCAAATTAGTCCAGATGCAACCACTTTCCAAGTCTCTCCGACCTTTACAAAAAAAGTTATTCAAGAATATCTCTTTCTCCTATGTGCTTTCATCCCTAACCCTAACCCTAACCCTTCCGAAAGTCGGAGAAGCTCAAGGATGGTACCGATCGATGCGCGCAACCCCATTTAGTGGGGGTAAAGCCTACTTGCAAGTCTCTCCGACCTTCACAAAAAAAGTTATTCAAGAATATCTCCTCAGATTTGGGGGAATTTCGTCGGTCGACCTCTTCCGAAGGTCGTACAAGCTCGGGGATGGTACCAATCGATCCGCAGGACCCAAATTAGTCCAGATGCAACCACTTTTCAAGTCTCTCCGACCTTCACAAAAAAAGTTATTCAAGAATATCTCTTTCTCCTATGTGCTTTCATCCCTAACCCTAACCCTAACCCTTCCGAAAGTCGGAGAAGCTCAAGGATGGTACCGATCGATGCGCGCTACCCCATTTAGTGGGGGTAGAGCCTACTTGCAAGTCTCTCCGACCTTCACAAAAAAAGTTATTCAAGAATATCTCTTTCTCCTATGTGCTTTCATCCCTAACCCTAACCCTAACCCTTCCGAAAGTCGGAGAAGCTCAAGGATGGTACCGATCGATGCGCGCTACCCCATTTAGTGGGGGTAGAGCCTACTTGCAAGTCTCTCCGACCTTCACAAAAAAAGTTATTCAAGAATATCTCTTTCTCCTATGTGCTTTCATTCCTAACCCTAACCCTAACCCTTCCGAAAGTCGGAGAAGCTCAAGGATGGTACCGATCGATGCGCGCAACCCCATTTAGTGGGGGTAGAGCCTACTTGCAAGTCTCTCCGACCTTCACAAAAAAAGTTATTCAAGAATATCTCCTCAGATTTGGGGGTATTTCGTCGGTCGACCTCTTCCGAAGGTCGTACAAGCTCGGGGATGGTACCAATCGATCCGCAGGACCCAAATTAGTCCAGATGCAACCACTTTCCAAGTCTCTCCGACCTTTACAAAAAAAGTTATTCAAGAATATCTCTTTCTCCTATGTGCTTTCATCCCTAACCCTAACCCTAACCCTTCCGAAAGTCGGAGAAGCTCAAGGATGGTACCGATCGATGCGCGCTACCCCATTTAGTGGGGGTAGAGCCTACTTGCAAGTCTCTCCGACCTTCACAAAAAAAGTTATTCAAGAATATCTCCTCAGATTTGGGGGAATTTCGTCGGTCGACCTCTTCCGAAGGTCGTACAAGCTCGGGCATGGTACCAATCGATCCGCAGGACCCAAATTAGTCCAGATGCAACCACTTTCCAAGTCTCTCCGACCTTCACAAAAAAAGTTATTCAAGAATATCTCTTTCTCCTATGTGCTTTCATCCCTAACCCTAACCCTAACCCTTCCGAAAGTCGGAGAAGCTCAAGGATGGTACCGATCGATGCGCGCTACCCCATTTAGTGGGGGTAGAGCCTACTTGCAAGTCTCTCCGACCTTCACAAAAAAAGTTATTCAAGAATATCTCTTTCTCCTATGTGCTTTCATCCCTAACCCTAACCCTAACCCTTCCGAAAGTCGGAGAAGCTCAAGGATGGTACCGATCGATGCGCGCTACCCCATTTAGTGGGGGTAGAGCCTACTTGCAAGTCTCTCCGACCTTCACAAAAAAAGTTATTCAAGAATATCTCTTTCTCCTATGTGCTTTCATCCCTAACCCTAACCCTAACCCTTCCGAAAGTCGGAGAAGCTCAAGGATGGTACCGATCGATGCGCGCTACCCCATTTAGTGGGAGTAGAGCCTACTTGCAAGTCTCTCCGACCTTCACAAAAAAAGTTATTCAAGAATATCTCTTTCTCCTATGTGCTTTCATCCCTAACCCTAACCCTAACCCTTCCGAAAGTCGGAGAAGCTCAAGGATGGTACCGATCGATGCGCGCAACCCCATTTAGTGGGGGTAGAGCCTACTTGCAAGTCTCTCCGACCTTCACAAAAAAAGTTATTCAAGAATATCTCCTCAGATTTGGGGGAATTTCGTCGGTCGACCTCTTCCGAAGGTCGTACAAGCTCGGGGATGGTACCAATCGATCCGCAGGACCCAAATTAGTCCAGATGCAACCACTTTTCAAGTCTCTCCGACCTTCACAAAAAAAGTTATTCAAGAATATCTCTTTCTCCTATGTGCTTTCATCCCTAACCCTAACCCTAACCCTTCCGAAAGTCGGAGAAGCTCAAGGATGGTACCGATCGATGCGCGCTACCCCATTTAGTGGGGGTAGAGCCTACTTGCAAGTCTCTCCGACCTTCACAAAAAAAGTTATTCAAGAATATCTCTTTCTCCTATGTGCTTTCATCCCTAACCCTAACCCTAACCCTTCCGAAAGTCGGAGAAGCTCAAGGATGGTACCGATCGATGCGCGCAACCCCATTTAGTGGGGGTAGAGCCTACTTGCAAGTCTCTCCGACCTTCACAAAAAAAGTTATTCAAGAATATCTCCTCAGATTTGGGGGAATTTCGTCGGTCGACCTCTTCCGAAGGTCGTACAAGCTCGGGGATGGTACCAATCGATCCGCAGGACCCAAATTAGTCCAGATGCAACCACTTTTCAAGTCTCTCCGACCTTCACAAAAAAAGTTATTCAAGAATATCTCTTTCTCCTATGTGCTTTCATCCCTAACCCTAACCCTAACCCTTCCGAAAGTCGGAGAAGCTCAAGGATGGTACCGATCGATGCGCGCTACCCCATTTAGTGGGGGTAGAGCCTACTTGCAAGTCTCTCCGACCTTCACAAAAAAAGTTATTCAAGAATATCTCCTCAGATTTGGGGGAATTTCGTCGGTCGACCTCTTCCGAAGGTCGTACAAGCTCGGGGATGGTACCAATCGATCCGCAGGACCCAAATTAGTCCAGATGCAACCACTTTCCAAGTCTCTCCGACCTTCACAAAAAAAGTTATTCAAGAATATCTCTTTCTCCTATGTGCTTTCATCCCTAACCCTAACCCTAACCCTTCCGAAAGTCGGAGAAGCTCAAGGATGGTACCGTTCGATGTGCGCTACCCCATTTAGTGGGGGTAGAGCCTACTTGCAAGTCTCTCCGACCTTCACAAAAAAAGTTATTCAAGAATATCTCTTTCTCCTATGTGCTTTCATCCCTAACCCTAACCCTTCCGAAAGTCGGAGAAGCTCAAGGATGGTACCGATCGATGCGCGCTACCCCATTTAGTGGGGGTAGAGCCTACTTGCAAGTCTCTCCGACCTTCACAAAAAAAGTTATTCAAGAATATCTCCTCAGATTTGGGGGAATTTCGTCGGTCGACCTCTTCCGAAGGTCGTACAAGCTCGGGGATGGTACCAATCGATCCGCAGGACCCAAATTAGTCCAGATGCAACCACTTTCCAAGTCTCTCCGACCTTCACAAAAAAAGTTATTCAAGAATATCTCTTTCTCCTATGTGCTTTCATCCCTAACCCTAACCCTAACCCTTCCGAAAGTCGGAGAAGCTCAAGGATGGTACCGATCGATGCGTGCTACCCCATTTAGTGGGGGTAGAGCCTACTTGCAAGTCTCTCCGACCTTCACAAAAAAAGTTATTCAAGAATATCTCTTTCTCCTATGTGCTTTCATCACTAACCCTAACCCTAACCCTTCCGAAAGTCGGAGAAGCTCAAGGATGGTACCGATCGATGCACGCTACCCCATTTAGTGGGGGTAGAGCCTACTTGCAAGTCTCTCCGACCTTCACAAAAAAAGTTATTCAAGAATATCTCCTCAGATTTGGGGGAATTTCGTCGGTCGACCTCTTCCGAAGGTCGTACAAGCTCGGGGATGGTACCAATCGATCCGCAGGACCCAAATTAGTCCAGATGCAACCACTTTCCAAGTCTCTCCGACCTTCACAAAAAAAGTTATTCAAGAATATCTCTTTCTCCTATGTGCTTTCATCCCTAACCCTAACCCTAACCCTTCCGAAAGTCGGAGAAGCTCAAGGATGGTACCGATCGATGCGCGCTACCCCATTTAGTGGGGGTAGAGCCTACTTGCAAGTCTCTCCGACCTTCACAAAAAAAGTTATTCAAGAATATCTCCTCAGATTTGGGGGAATTTCGTCGGTCGACCTCTTCCGAAGGTCGTACAAGCTCGGGCATGGTACCAATCGATCCGCAGGACCCAAATTAGTCCAGATGCAACCACTTTCCAAGTCTCTCCGACCTTCACAAAAAAAGTTATTCAAGAATATCTCTTTCTCCTATGTGCTTTCATCCCTAACCCTAACCCTAACCCTTCCGAAAGTCGGAGAAGCTCAAGGATGGTACCGATCGATGCGCGCTACCCCATTTAGTGGGGGTAGAGCCTACTTGCAAGTCTCTCCGACCTTCACAAAAAAAGTTATTCAAGAATATCTCTTTCTCCTATGTGCTTTCATCCCTAACCCTAACCCTAACCCTTCCGAAAGTCGGAGAAGCTCAAGGATGGTACCGATCGATGCGCGCTACCCCATTTAGTGGGGGTAGAGCCTACTTGCAAGTCTCTCCGACCTTCACAAAAAAAGTTATTCAAGAATATCTCTTTCTCCTATGTGCTTTCATCCCTAACCCTAACCCTAACCCTTCCGAAAGTCGGAGAAGCTCAAGGATGGTACCGATCGATGCGCGCTACCCCATTTAGTGGGAGTAGAGCCTACTTGCAAGTCTCTCCGACCTTCACAAAAAAAGTTATTCAAGAATATCTCTTTCTCCTATGTGCTTTCATCCCTAACCCTAACCCTAACCCTTCCGAAAGTCGGAGAAGCTCAAGGATGGTACCGATCGATGCGCGCAACCCCATTTAGTGGGGGTAGAGCCTACTTGCAAGTCTCTCCGACCTTCACAAAAAAAGTTATTCAAGAATATCTCCTCAGATTTGGGGGAATTTCGTCGGTCGACCTCTTCCGAAGGTCGTACAAGCTCGGGGATGGTACCAATCGATCCGCAGGACCCAAATTAGTCCAGATGCAACCACTTTTCAAGTCTCTCCGACCTTCACAAAAAAAGTTATTCAAGAATATCTCTTTCTCCTATGTGCTTTCATCCCTAACCCTAACCCTAACCCTTCCGAAAGTCGGAGAAGCTCAAGGATGGTACCGATCGATGCGCGCTACCCCATTTAGTGGGGGTAGAGCCTACTTGCAAGTCTCTCCGACCTTCACAAAAAAAGTTATTCAAGAATATCTCTTTCTCCTATGTGCTTTCATCCCTAACCCTAACCCTAACCCTTCCGAAAGTCGGAGAAGCTCAAGGATGGTACCGATCGATGCGCGCAACCCCATTTAGTGGGGGTAGAGCCTACTTGCAAGTCTCTCCGACCTTCACAAAAAAAGTTATTCAAGAATATCTCCTCAGATTTGGGGGAATTTCGTCGGTCGACCTCTTCCGAAGGTCGTACAAGCTCGGGGATGGTACCAATCGATCCGCAGGACCCAAATTAGTCCAGATGCAACCACTTTTCAAGTCTCTCCGACCTTCACAAAAAAAGTTATTCAAGAATATCTCTTTCTCCTATGTGCTTTCATCCCTAACCCTAACCCTAACCCTTCCGAAAGTCGGAGAAGCTCAAGGATGGTACCGATCGATGCGCGCTACCCCATTTAGTGGGGGTAGAGCCTACTTGCAAGTCTCTCCGACCTTCACAAAAAAAGTTATTCAAGAATATCTCTTTCTCCTATGTGCTTTCATCCCTAACCCTAACCCTAACCCTTCCGAAAGTCGGAGAGGCTCAAGGATGGTACCGATCGATGCGCGCTACCCCATTTAGTGGGGGTAGAGCCTACTTGCAAGTCTCTCCGACCTTCACAAAAAAAGTTATTCAAGAATATCTCCTCAGATTTGGGGGAATTTCGTCGGTCGACCTCTTCCGAAGGTCGTACAAGCTCGGGGATGGTACCAATCGATCCGCAGGACCCAAATTAGTCCAGATGCAACCACTTTCCAAGTCTCTCCGACCTTCACAAAAAAAGTTATTCAAGAATATCTCTTTCTCCTATGTGCTTTCATCCCTAACCCTAACCCTAACCCTTCCGAAAGTCGGAGAAGCTCAAGGATGGTACCGTTCGATGTGCGCTACCCCATTTAGTGGGGGTAGAGCCTACTTGCAAGTCTCTCCGACCTTCACAAAAAAAGTTATTCAAGAATATCTCTTTCTCCTATGTGCTTTCATCCCTAACCCTAACCCTTCCGAAAGTCGGAGAAGCTCAAGGATGGTACCGATCGATGCGCGCTACCCCATTTAGTGGGGGTAGAGCCTACTTGCAAGTCTCTCCGACCTTCACAAAAAAAGTTATTCAAGAATATCTCCTCAGATTTGGGGGAATTTCGTCGGTCGACCTCTTCCGAAGGTCGTACAAGCTCGGGGATGGTACCAATCGATCCGCAGGACCCAAATTAGTCCAGATGCAACCACTTTCCAAGTCTCTCCGACCTTCACAAAAAAAGTTATTCAAGAATATCTCTTTCTCCTATGTGCTTTCATCCCTAACCCTAACCCTAACCCTTCCGAAAGTCGGAGAAGCTCAAGGATGGTACCGATCGATGCGTGCTACCCCATTTAGTGGGGGTAGAGCCTACTTGCAAGTCTCTCCGACCTTCACAAAAAAAGTTATTCAAGAATATCTCTTTCTCCTATGTGCTTTCATCACTAACCCTAACCCTAACCCTTCCGAAAGTCGGAGAAGCTCAAGGATGGTACCGATCGATGCACGCTACCCCATTTAGTGGGGGTAGAGCCTACTTGCAAGTCTCTCCGACCTTCACAAAAAAAGTTATTCAAGAATATCTCCTCAGATTTGGGGGAATTTCGTCGGTCGACCTCTTCCGAAGGTCGTACAAGCTCGGGGATGGTACCAATCGATCCGCAGGACCCAAATTAGTCCAGATGCAACCACTTTCCAAGTCTCTCCGACCTTCACAAAAAAAGTTATTCAAGAATATCTCTTTCTCCTATGTGCTTTCATCCCTAACCCTAACCCTAACCCTTCCGAAAGTCGGAAAAGCTCAAGGATGGTACCGATCGATGCGTGCTACCCCATTTAGTGGGGGTAGAGCCTACTTGCAAGTCTCTCCGACCTTCACAAAAAAAGTTATTCAAGAATATCTCTTTCTCCTATGTGCTTTCATCCCTAACCCTAACCCTAACCCTTCCGAAAGTCGGAGAAGCTCAAGGATGGTACCGATCGATGCGCGCTACCCCATTTAGTGGGGGTAAAGCCTACTTGCAAGTCTCTCCGACCTTCACAAAAAAAGTTATTCAAGAATATCTCTTTCTCCTATGTGCTTTCATCCCTAACCCTAACCCTAACCCTTCCGAAAGTCGGAGAAGCTCAAGGATGGTACCGATCGATGCGCGCTACCCCATTTAGTGGGGGTAGAGCCTACTTGCAAGTCTCTCCGACCTTCACAAAAAAAGTTATTCAAGAATATCTCTTTCTCCTATGTGCTTTCATCCCTAACCCTAACCCTTCCGAAAGTCGGAGAAGCTCAAGGATGGTACCGATCGATGCGCGCAACCCCATTTAGTGGGGGTAGAGCCTACTTGCAAGTCTCTCCGACCTTCACAAAAAAAGTTATTCAAGAATATCTCCTCAGATTTGGGGGAATTTCGTCGGTCGACCTCTTCCGAAGGTCGTACAAGCTCGGGGATGGTACCAATCGATCCGCAGGACCCAAATTAGTCCAGATGCAACCACTTTTCAAGTCTCTCCGACCTTCACAAAAAAAGTTATTCAAGAATATCTCTTTCTCCTATGTGCTTTCATCCCTAACCCTAACCCTAACCCTTCCGAAAGTCGGAGAAGCTCAAGGATGGTACCGATCGATGCGCGCTACCCCATTTAGTGGGTGTAGAGCCTACTTGCAAGTCTCTCCGACCTTCACAAAAAAAGTTATTCAAGAATATCTCTTTCTCCTATGTGCTTTCATCCCTAACCCTAACCCTAACCCTTCCGAAAGTCGGAGAAGCTCAAGGATGGTACCGATCGATGCGCGCTACCCCATTTAGTGGGGGTAGAGCCTACCTGCAAGTCTCTCCGACCTTCACAAAAAAAGTTATTCAAGAATATCTCCTCAGATTTGGGGGAATTTCGTCGGTCGACCTCTTCCGAAGGTCGTACAAGCTCGGGGATGGTACCAATCGATGCGCGCTACCCCATTTAGTGGGAGTAGAGCCTACTTGCAAGTCTCTCCGACCTTCACAAAAAAAGTTATTCAAGAATATCTCCTCAGATTTGGGGGAATTTCGTCGGTCGACCTCTTCCGAAGGTCGTACAAGCTCGGGGATGGTACCAATCGATCCGCAGGACCCAAATTAGTCCAGATGCAACCACTTTTCATGTCTCTCCGACCTTCACAAAAAAAGTTATTCAAGAATATCTCTTTCTCCTATGTGCTTTCATCCCTAACCCTAACCCTAACCCTTCCGAAAGTCGGAGAAGCTCAAGGATGGTACCGATCGATGCGCGCTACCCCATTTAGTGGGGGTAGAGCCTACTTGCAAGTCTCTCCGACCTTCACAAAAAAAGTTATTCAAGAATATCTCTTTCTCCTATGTGCTTTCATCCCTAACCCTAACCCTAACCCTTCCGAAAGTCGGAGAAGCTCAAGGATGGTACCGATCGATGCGCGCTACCCCATTTAGTGGGGGTAGAGCCTACTTGCAAGTCTCTCCGACCTTCACAAAAAAAGTTATTCAAGAATATCTCCTCAGATTTGGGGGAATTTCGTCGGTCGACCTCTTCCGAAGGTCGTACAAGCTCGGGGATGGTACCAATCGATCCGCAGGACCCAAATTAGTCCAGATGCAACCACTTTCCAAGTCTCTCCGACCTTCACAAAAAAAGTTATTCAAGAATATCTCTTTCTCCTATGTGCTTTCATCCCTAACCCTAACCCTAACCCTTCCGAAAGTCGGAGAAGCTCAAGGATGGTACCGTTCGATGTGCGCTACCCCATTTAGTGGGGGTAGAGCCTACTTGCAAGTCTCTCCGACCTTCACAAAAAAAGTTATTCAAGAATATCTCTTTCTCCTATGTGCTTTCATCCCTAACCCTAACCCTTCCGAAAGTCGGAGAAGCTCAAGGATGGTACCGATCGATGCGCGCTACCCCATTTAGTGGGGGTAGAGCCTACTTGCAAGTCTCTCCGACCTTCACAAAAAAAGTTATTCAAGAATATCTCCTCAGATTTGGGGGAATTTCGTCGGTCGACCTCTTCCGAAGGTCGTACAAGCTCGGGGATGGTACCAATCGATCCGCAGGACCCAAATTAGTCCAGATGCAACCACTTTCCAAGTCTCTCCGACCTTCACAAAAAAAGTTATTCAAGAATATCTCTTTCTCCTATGTGCTTTCATCCCTAACCCTAACCCTAACCCTTCCGAAAGTCGGAGAAGCTCAAGGATGGTACCGATCGATGCGTGCTACCCCATTTAGTGGGGGTAGAGCCTACTTGCAAGTCTCTCCGACCTTCACAAAAAAAGTTATTCAAGAATATCTCTTTCTCCTATGTGCTTTCATCACTAACCCTAACCCTAACCCTTCCGAAAGTCGGAGAAGCTCAAGGATGGTACCGATCGATGCACGCTACCCCATTTAGTGGGGGTAGAGCCTACTTGCAAGTCTCTCCGACCTTCACAAAAAAAGTTATTCAAGAATATCTCCTCAGATTTGGGGGAATTTCGTCGGTCGACCTCTTCCGAAGGTCGTACAAGCTCGGGGATGGTACCAATCGATCCGCAGGACCCAAATTAGTCCAGATGCAACCACTTTCCAAGTCTCTCCGACCTTCACAAAAAAAGTTATTCAAGAATATCTCTTTCTCCTATGTGCTTTCATCCCTAACCCTAACCCTAACCCTTCCGAAAGTCGGAGAAGCTCAAGAATGGTACCGATCGATGCGCGCTACCCCATTTAGTGGGGGTAGAGCCTACTTGCAAGTCTCTCCGACCTTCACAAAAAAAGTTATTCAAGAATATCTCTTTCTCCTATGTGCTTTCATCCCTAACCCTAACCCTAACCCTTCCGAAAGTCGGAGAAGCTCAAGGATGGTACCGATCGATGCGCGCTACCCCATTTAGTGGGGGTAGAGCCTACCTGCAAGTCTCTCCGACCTTCACAAAAAAAGTTATTCAAGAATATCTCCTCAGATTTGGGGGAATTTCGTCGGTCGACCTTTTCCGAAGGTCGTACAAGCTCGGGGATGGTACCAATCGATCCGCAGGACCCAAATTAGTCCAGATGCAACCACTTTCCAAGTCTCTCCGACCTTCACAAAAAAAGTTATTCAAGAATATCTCTTTCTCCTATGTGCTTTCATCCCTAACCCTAACCCTAACCCTTCCGAAAGTCGGAGAAGCTCAAGGATGGTACCGATCGATGCGCGCTACCCCATTTAGTGGGGGTAAAGCCTACTTGCAAGTCTCTCCGACCTTCACAAAAAAAGTTATTCAAGAATATCTCTTTCTCCTATGTGCTTTCATCCCTAACCCTAACCCTAACCCTTCCGAAAGTCGGAGAAGCTCAAGGATGGTACCGATCGATGCGCGCTACCCCATTTAGTGGGGGTAGAGCCTACTTGCAAGTCTCTCCGACCTTCAGAAAAAAAGTTATTCAAGAATATCTCTTTCTCCTATGTGCTTTCATCCCTAACCCTAACCCTAACCCTTCCGAAAGTCGGAGAAGCTCAAGGATGGTACCGATCGATGCGCGCAACCCCATTTAGTGGGGGTAGAGCCTACTTGCAAGTCTCTCCGACCTTCACAAAAAAAGTTATTCAAGAATATCTCCTCAGATTTGGGGGAATTTCGTCGGTCGACCTCTTCCGAAGGTCGTACAAGCTCGGGGATGGTACCAATCGATCCGCAGGACCCAAATTAGTCCAGATGCAACCACTTTTCAAGTCTCTCCGACCTTCACAAAAAAAGTTATTCAAGAATATCTCTTTCTCCTATGTGCTTTCATCCCTAACCCTAACCCTAACCCTTCCGAAAGTCGGAGAAGCTCAAGGATGGTACCGATCGATGCGCGCTACCCCATTTAGTGGGGGTAGAGCCTACTTGCAAGTCTCTCCGACCTTCACAAAAAAAGTTATTCAAGAATATCTCTTTCTCCTATGTGCTTTCATCCCTAACCCTAACCCTAACCCTTCCGAAAGTCGGAGAAGCTCAAGGATGGTACTGATCGATGCGCGCAACCCCATTTAGTGGGGGTAGAGCCTACTTGCAAGTCTCTCCGACCTTCACAAAAAAAGTTATTCAAGAATATCTCCTCAGATTTGGGGGAATTTCGTCGGTCGACCTCTTCCGAAGGTCGTACAAGCTCGGGGATGGTACCAATCGATCCGCAGGACCCAAATTAGTCCAGATGCAACCACTTTTCAAGTCTCTCCGACCTTCACAAAAAAAGTTATTCAAGAATATCTCTTTCTCCTATGTGCTTTCATCCCTAACCCTAACCCTAACCCTTCCGAAAGTCGGAGAAGCTCAAGGATGGTACTGATCGATGCGCGCTACCCCATTTAGTGGGGGTAGAGCCTACTTGCAAGTCTCTCCGACCTTCACAAAAAAAGTTATTCAAGAATATCTCTTTCTCCTATGTGCTTTCATCCCTAACACTAACCCTAACCCTTCCGAAAGTCGGAGAAGCTCAAGGATGGTACCGATCGATGCACGCTACCCCATTTAGTGGGGGTAGAGCCTACTTGCAAGTCTCTCCGACCTTCACAAAAAAAGTTATTCAAGAATATCTCCTCAGATTTGGGGGAATTTCGTCGGTCGACCTCTTCCGAAGGTCGTCCAAGCTCGGGGATGGTACCAATCGATCCGCAGGACCCAAATTAGTCCAGATGCAACCACTTTCCAAGTCTCTCCGACCTTCACAAAAAAAGTTATTCAAGAATATCTCTTTCTCCTATGTGCTTTCATCCCTAACCCTAACCCTAACCCTTCCGAAAGTCGGAGAAGCTCAAGGATGGTACCGATCGATGCGCGCTACCCCATTTAGTGGGGGTAGAGCCTACTTGCAAGTCTCTCCGACCTTCACAAAAAAAGTTATTCAAGAATATCTCTTTCTCCTATGTGCTTTCATCCCTAACCCTAACCCTAACCCTTCCGAAAGTCGGAGGAGCTCAAGGATGGTACCGATCGATGCGCGCTACCCCATTTTGTGGGGGTAGAGCCTACCTGCAAGTCTCTCCGACCTTCACAAAAAAAGTTATTCAAGAATATCTCCTCAGATTTGGGGGAATTTCGTCGGTCGACCTCTTCCGAAGGTCGTACAAGCTCGGGGATGGTACCAATCGATCCGCAGGACCCAAATTAGTCCAGATGCAACCACTTTCTCAAGTCTCTCCGACCTTCACAAAAAAAGTTATTCAAGAATATCTCTTTCTCCTATGTGCTTTCATCCCTAACCCTAACCCTAACCCTTCCGAAAGTCGGAGAAGCTCAAGGATGGTACCGATCGATGCGCGCTACCCCATTTAGTGGGGGTAAAGCCTACTTGCAAGTCTCTCCGACCTTCACCAAAAAAGTTATTCAAGAATATCTCTTTCTCCTATGTGCTTTCATCCCTAACCCTAACCCTAACCCTTCCGAAAGTCGGAGAAGCTCAAGGATGGTACCGATCGATGCGCGCTACCCCATTTAGTGGGGGTAGAGCCTACTTGCAAGTCTCTCCGACCTTCACAAAAAAAGTTATTCAAGAATATCTCTTTCTCCTATGTGCTTTCATCCCTAACCCTAACCCTTCCGAAAGTCGGAGAAGCTCAAGGATGGTACCGATCGATGCGCGCAACCCTATTTAGTGGGGGTAGAGCCTACTTGCAAGTCTCTCCGACCTTCACAAAAAAAGTTATTCAAGAATATCTCCTCAGATTTGGGGGAATTTCGTCGGTCGACCTCTTCCGAAGGTCGTACAAGCTCGGGGATGGTACCAATCGATCCGCAGGACCCAAATTAGTCCAGATGCAACCACTTTTCAAGTCTCTCCGACCTTCACAAAAAAAGTTATTCAAGAATATCTCTTTCTCCTATGTGCTTTCATCCCTAACCCTAACCCTAACCCTTCCGAAAGTCGGAGAAGCTCAAGGATGGTACCGATCGATGCGCGCTACCCCATTTAGTGGGGGTAGAGCCTACTTGCAAGTCTCTCCGACCTTCACAAAAAAAGTTATTCAAGAATATCTCTTTCTCCTATGTGCTTTCATCCCTAACCCTAACCCTTCCGAAAGTCGGAGAAGCTCAAGGATGGTACCGATCGATGCGCGCTACCCCATTTAGTGGGGGTAGAGCCTACTTGCAAGTCTCTCCGACCTTCACAAAAAAAGTTATTCAAGAATATCTCTTTCTCCTATGTGCTTTCATTCCTAACCCTAACCCTAACCCTTCCGAAAGTCGGAGAAGCTCAAGGATGGTACCGATCGATGCGCGCAACCCCATTTAGTGGGGGTAGAGCCTACTTGCAAGTCTCTCCGACCTTCACAAAAAAAGTAATTCAAGAATATCTCCTCAGATTTGGGGGAATTTCGTCGGTCGACCTCTTCCGAAGGTCGTACAAGCTCGGGGATGGTACCAATCGATCCGCAGGACCCAAATTAGTCCAGATGCAACCACTTTCCAAGTCTCTCCGACCTTTACAAAAAAAGTTATTCAAGAATATCTCTTTCTCCTATGTGCTTTCATCCCTAACCCTAACCCTAACCCTTCCGAAAGTCGGAGAAGCTCAAGGATGGTACCGATCGATGCGCGCAACCCCATTTAGTGGGGGTAAAGCCTACTTGCAAGTCTCTCCGACCTTCACAAAAAAAGTTATTCAAGAATATCTCCTCAGATTTGGGGGAATTTCGTCGGTCGACCTCTTCCGAAGGTCGTACAAGCTCGGGGATGGTACCAATCGATCCGCAGGACCCAAATTAGTCCAGATGCAACCACTTTTCAAGTCTCTCCGACCTTCACAAAAAAAGTTATTCAAGAATATCTCTTTCTCCTATGTGCTTTCATCCCTAACCCTAACCCTAACCCTTCCGAAAGTCGGAGAAGCTCAAGGATGGTACCGATCGATGCGCGCTACCCCATTTAGTGGGGGTAGAGCCTACTTGCAAGTCTCTCCGACCTTCACAAAAAAAGTTATTCAAGAATATCTCTTTCTCCTATGTGCTTTCATCCCTAACCCTAACCCTAACCCTTCCGAAAGTCGGAGAAGCTCAAGGATGGTACCGATCGATGCGCGCTACCCCATTTAGTGGGGGTAGAGCCTACTTGCAAGTCTCTCCGACCTTCACAAAAAAAGTTATTCAAGAATATCTCTTTCTCCTATGTGCTTTCATTCCTAACCCTAACCCTAACCCTTCCGAAAGTCGGAGAAGCTCAAGGATGGTACCGATCGATGCGCGCAACCCCATTTAGTGGGGGTAGAGCCTACTTGCAAGTCTCTCCGACCTTCACAAAAAAAGTTATTCAAGAATATCTCCTCAGATTTGGGGGTATTTCGTCGGTCGACCTCTTCCGAAGGTCGTACAAGCTCGGGGATGGTACCAATCGATCCGCAGGACCCAAATTAGTCCAGATGCAACCACTTTCCAAGTCTCTCCGACCTTTACAAAAAAAGTTATTCAAGAATATCTCTTTCTCCTATGTGCTTTCATCCCTAACCCTAACCCTAACCCTTCCGAAAGTCGGAGAAGCTCAAGGATGGTACCGATCGATGCGCGCTACCCCATTTAGTGGGGGTAGAGCCTACTTGCAAGTCTCTCCGACCTTCACAAAAAAAGTTATTCAAGAATATCTCCTCAGATTTGGGGGAATTTCGTCGGTCGACCTCTTCCGAAGGTCGTACAAGCTCGGGCATGGTACCAATCGATCCGCAGGACCCAAATTAGTCCAGATGCAACCACTTTCCAAGTCTCTCCGACCTTCACAAAAAAAGTTATTCAAGAATATCTCTTTCTCCTATGTGCTTTCATCCCTAACCCTAACCCTAACCCTTCCGAAAGTCGGAGAAGCTCAAGGATGGTACCGATCGATGCGCGCTACCCCATTTAGTGGGGGTAGAGCCTACTTGCAAGTCTCTCCGACCTTCACAAAAAAAGTTATTCAAGAATATCTCTTTCTCCTATGTGCTTTCATCCCTAACCCTAACCCTAACCCTTCCGAAAGTCGGAGAAGCTCAAGGATGGTACCGATCGATGCGCGCTACCCCATTTAGTGGGGGTAGAGCCTACTTGCAAGTCTCTCCGACCTTCACAAAAAAAGTTATTCAAGAATATCTCTTTCTCCTATGTGCTTTCATCCCTAACCCTAACCCTAACCCTTCCGAAAGTCGGAGAAGCTCAAGGATGGTACCGATCGATGCGCGCTACCCCATTTAGTGGGAGTAGAGCCTACTTGCAAGTCTCTCCGACCTTCACAAAAAAAGTTATTCAAGAATATCTCTTTCTCCTATGTGCTTTCATCCCTAACCCTAACCCTAACCCTTCCGAAAGTCGGAGAAGCTCAAGGATGGTACCGATCGATGCGCGCAACCCCATTTAGTGGGGGTAGAGCCTACTTGCAAGTCTCTCCGACCTTCACAAAAAAAGTTATTCAAGAATATCTCCTCAGATTTGGGGGAATTTCGTCGGTCGACCTCTTCCGAAGGTCGTACAAGCTCGGGGATGGTACCAATCGATCCGCAGGACCCAAATTAGTCCAGATGCAACCACTTTTCAAGTCTCTCCGACCTTCACAAAAAAAGTTATTCAAGAATATCTCTTTCTCCTATGTGCTTTCATCCCTAACCCTAACCCTAACCCTTCCGAAAGTCGGAGAAGCTCAAGGATGGTACCGATCGATGCGCGCTACCCCATTTAGTGGGGGTAGAGCCTACTTGCAAGTCTCTCCGACCTTCACAAAAAAAGTTATTCAAGAATATCTCTTTCTCCTATGTGCTTTCATCCCTAACCCTAACCCTAACCCTTCCGAAAGTCGGAGAAGCTCAAGGATAGTACCGATCGATGCGCGCAACCCCATTTAGTGGGGGTAGAGCCTACTTGCAAGTCTCTCCGACCTTCACAAAAAAAGTTATTCAAGAATATCTCCTCAGATTTGGGGGAATTTCGTCGGTCGACCTCTTCCGAAGGTCGTACAAGCTCGGGGATGGTACCAATCGATCCGCAGGACCCAAATTAGTCCAGATGCAACCACTTTTCAAGTCTCTCCGACCTTCACAAAAAAAGTTATTCAAGAATATCTCTTTCTCCTATGTGCTTTCATCCCTAACCCTAACCCTAACCCTTCCGAAAGTCGGAGAAGCTCAAGGATGGTACCGATCGATGCGCGCTACCCCATTTAGTGGGGGTAGAGCCTACTTGCAAGTCTCTCCGACCTTCACAAAAAAAGTTATTCAAGAATATCTCCTCAGATTTGGGGGAATTTCGTCGGTCGACCTCTTCCGAAGGTCGTACAAGCTCGGGGATGGTACCAATCGATCCGCAGGACCCAAATTAGTCCAGATGCAACCACTTTCCAAGTCTCTCCGACCTTCACAAAAAAAGTTATTCAAGAATATCTCTTTCTCCTATGTGCTTTCATCCCTAACCCTAACCCTAACCCTTCCGAAAGTCGGAGAAGCTCAAGGATGGTACCGTTCGATGTGCGCTACCCCATTTAGTGGGGGTAGAGCCTACTTGCAAGTCTCTCCGACCTTCACAAAAAAAGTTATTCAAGAATATCTCTTTCTCCTATGTGCTTTCATCCCTAACCCTAACCCTTCCGAAAGTCGGAGAAGCTCAAGGATGGTACCGATCGATGCGCGCTACCCCATTTAGTGGGGGTAGAGCCTACTTGCAAGTCTCTCCGACCTTCACAAAAAAAGTTATTCAAGAATATCTCCTCAGATTTGGGGGAATTTCGTCGGTCGACCTCTTCCGAAGGTCGTACAAGCTCGGGGATGGTACCAATCGATCCGCAGGACCCAAATTAGTCCAGATGCAACCACTTTCCAAGTCTCTCCGACCTTCACAAAAAAAGTTATTCAAGAATATCTCTTTCTCCTATGTGCTTTCATCCCTAACCCTAACCCTAACCCTTCCGAAAGTCGGAGAAGCTCAAGGATGGTACCGATCGATGCGTGCTACCCCATTTAGTGGGGGTAGAGCCTACTTGCAAGTCTCTCCGACCTTCACAAAAAAAGTTATTCAAGAATATCTCTTTCTCCTATGTGCTTTCATCACTAACCCTAACCCTAACCCTTCCGAAAGTCGGAGAAGCTCAAGGATGGTACCGATCGATGCACGCTACCCCATTTAGTGGGGGTAGAGCCTACTTGCAAGTCTCTCCGACCTTCACAAAAAAAGTTATTCAAGAATATCTCCTCAGATTTGGGGGAATTTCGTCGGTCGACCTCTTCCGAAGGTCGTACAAGCTCGGGGATGGTACCAATCGATCCGCAGGACCCAAATTAGTCCAGATGCAACCACTTTCCAAGTCTCTCCGACCTTCACAAAAAAAGTTATTCAAGAATATCTCTTTCTCCTATGTGCTTTCATCCCTAACCCTAACCCTAACCCTTCCGAAAGTCGGAGAAGCTCAAGGATGGTACCGATCGATGCGCGCTACCCCATTTAGTGGGGGTAGAGCCTACTTGCAAGTCTCTCCGACCTTCACAAAAAAAGTTATTCAAGAATATCTCCTCAGATTTGGGGGAATTTCGTCGGTCGACCTCTTCCGAAGGTCGTACAAGCTCGGGCATGGTACCAATCGATCCGCAGGACCCAAATTAGTCCAGATGCAACCACTTTCCAAGTCTCTCCGACCTTCACAAAAAAAGTTATTCAAGAATATCTCTTTCTCCTATGTGCTTTCATCCCTAACCCTAACCCTAACCCTTCCGAAAGTCGGAGAAGCTCAAGGATGGTACCGATCGATGCGCGCTACCCCATTTAGTGGGGGTAGAGCCTACTTGCAAGTCTCTCCGACCTTCACAAAAAAAGTTATTCAAGAATATCTCTTTCTCCTATGTGCTTTCATCCCTAACCCTAACCCTAACCCTTCCGAAAGTCGGAGAAGCTCAAGGATGGTACCGATCGATGCGCGCTACCCCATTTAGTGGGGGTAGAGCCTACTTGCAAGTCTCTCCGACCTTCACAAAAAAAGTTATTCAAGAATATCTCTTTCTCCTATGTGCTTTCATCCCTAACCCTAACCCTAACCCTTCCGAAAGTCGGAGAAGCTCAAGGATGGTACCGATCGATGCGCGCTACCCCATTTAGTGGGAGTAGAGCCTACTTGCAAGTCTCTCCGACCTTCACAAAAAAAGTTATTCAAGAATATCTCTTTCTCCTATGTGCTTTCATCCCTAACCCTAACCCTAACCCTTCCGAAAGTCGGAGAAGCTCAAGGATGGTACCGATCGATGCGCGCAACCCCATTTAGTGGGGGTAGAGCCTACTTGCAAGTCTCTCCGACCTTCACAAAAAAAGTTATTCAAGAATATCTCCTCAGATTTGGGGGAATTTCGTCGGTCGACCTCTTCCGAAGGTCGTACAAGCTCGGGCATGGTACCAATCGATCCGCAGGACCCAAATTAGTCCAGATGCAACCACTTTCCAAGTCTCTCCGACCTTCACAAAAAAAGTTATTCAAGAATATCTCTTTCTCCTATGTGCTTTCATCCCTAACCCTAACCCTAACCCTTCCGAAAGTCGGAGAAGCTCAAGGATGGTACCGATCGATGCGCGCTACCCCATTTAGTGGGGGTAGAGCCTACTTGCAAGTCTCTCCGACCTTCACAAAAAAAGTTATTCAAGAATATCTCTTTCTCCTATGTGCTTTCATCCCTAACCCTAACCCTAACCCTTCCGAAAGTCGGAGAAGCTCAAGGATGGTACCGATCGATGCGCGCTACCCCATTTAGTGGGGGTAGAGCCTACTTGCAAGTCTCTCCGACCTTCACAAAAAAAGTTATTCAAGAATATCTCTTTCTCCTATGTGCTTTCATCCCTAACCCTAACCCTAACCCTTCCGAAAGTCGGAGAAGCTCAAGGATGGTACCGATCGATGCGCGCTACCCCATTTAGTGGGAGTAGAGCCTACTTGCAAGTCTCTCCGACCTTCACAAAAAAAGTTATTCAAGAATATCTCTTTCTCCTATGTGCTTTCATCCCTAACCCTAACCCTAACCCTTCCGAAAGTCGGAGAAGCTCAAGGATGGTACCGATCGATGCGCGCAACCCCATTTAGTGGGGGTAGAGCCTACTTGCAAGTCTCTCCGACCTTCACAAAAAAAGTTATTCAAGAATATCTCCTCAGATTTGGGGGAATTTCGTCGGTCGACCTCTTCCGAAGGTCGTACAAGCTCGGGGATGGTACCAATCGATCCGCAGGACCCAAATTAGTCCAGATGCAACCACTTTTCAAGTCTCTCCGACCTTCACAAAAAAAGTTATTCAAGAATATCTCTTTCTCCTATGTGCTTTCATCCCTAACCCTAACCCTAACCCTTCCGAAAGTCGGAGAAGCTCAAGGATGGTACCGATCGATGCGCGCTACCCCATTTAGTGGGGGTAGAGCCTACTTGCAAGTCTCTCCGACCTTCACAAAAAAAGTTATTCAAGAATATCTCTTTCTCCTATGTGCTTTCATCCCTAACCCTAACCCTAACCCTTCCGAAAGTCGGAGAAGCTCAAGGATGGTACCGATCGATGCGCGCAACCCCATTTAGTGGGGGTAGAGCCTACTTGCAAGTCTCTCCGACCTTCACAAAAAAAGTTATTCAAGAATATCTCCTCAGATTTGGGGGAATTTCGTCGGTCGACCTCTTCCGAAGGTCGTACAAGCTCGGGGATGGTACCAATCGATCCGCAGGACCCAAATTAGTCCAGATGCAACCACTTTTCAAGTCTCTCCGACCTTCACAAAAAAAGTTATTCAAGAATATCTCTTTCTCCTATGTGCTTTCATCCCTAACCCTAACCCTAACCCTTCCGAAAGTCGGAGAAGCTCAAGGATGGTACCGATCGATGCGCGCTACCCCATTTAGTGGGGGTAGAGCCTACTTGCAAGTCTCTCCGACCTTCACAAAAAAAGTTATTCAAGAATATCTCTTTCTCCTATGTGCTTTCATCCCTAACCCTAACCCTAACCCTTCCGAAAGTCGGAGAGGCTCAAGGATGGTACCGATCGATGCGCGCTACCCCATTTAGTGGGGGTAGAGCCTACTTGCAAGTCTCTCCGACCTTCACAAAAAAAGTTATTCAAGAATATCTCCTCAGATTTGGGGGAATTTCGTCGGTCGACCTCTTCCGAAGGTCGTACAAGCTCGGGGATGGTACCAATCGATCCGCAGGACCCAAATTAGTCCAGATGCAACCACTTTCCAAGTCTCTCCGACCTTCACAAAAAAAGTTATTCAAGAATATCTCTTTCTCCTATGTGCTTTCATCCCTAACCCTAACCCTAACCCTTCCGAAAGTCGGAGAAGCTCAAGGATGGTACCGTTCGATGTGCGCTACCCCATTTAGTGGGGGTAGAGCCTACTTGCAAGTCTCTCCGACCTTCACAAAAAAAGTTATTCAAGAATATCTCTTTCTCCTATGTGCTTTCATCCCTAACCCTAACCCTTCCGAAAGTCGGAGAAGCTCAAGGATGGTACCGATCGATGCGCGCTACCCCATTTAGTGGGGGTAGAGCCTACTTGCAAGTCTCTCCGACCTTCACAAAAAAAGTTATTCAAGAATATCTCCTCAGATTTGGGGGAATTTCGTCGGTCGACCTCTTCCGAAGGTCGTACAAGCTCGGGGATGGTACCAATCGATCCGCAGGACCCAAATTAGTCCAGATGCAACCACTTTCCAAGTCTCTCCGACCTTCACAAAAAAAGTTATTCAAGAATATCTCTTTCTCCTATGTGCTTTCATCCCTAACCCTAACCCTAACCCTTCCGAAAGTCGGAGAAGCTCAAGGATGGTACCGATCGATGCGTGCTACCCCATTTAGTGGGGGTAGAGCCTACTTGCAAGTCTCTCCGACCTTCACAAAAAAAGTTATTCAAGAATATCTCTTTCTCCTATGTGCTTTCATCACTAACCCTAACCCTAACCCTTCCGAAAGTCGGAGAAGCTCAAGGATGGTACCGATCGATGCACGCTACCCCATTTAGTGGGGGTAGAGCCTACTTGCAAGTCTCTCCGACCTTCACAAAAAAAGTTATTCAAGAATATCTCCTCAGATTTGGGGGAATTTCGTCGGTCGACCTCTTCCGAAGGTCGTACAAGCTCGGGGATGGTACCAATCGATCCGCAGGACCCAAATTAGTCCAGATGCAACCACTTTCCAAGTCTCTCCGACCTTCACAAAAAAAGTTATTCAAGAATATCTCTTTCTCCTATGTGCTTTCATCCCTAACCCTAACCCTAACCCTTCCGAAAGTCGGAAAAGCTCAAGGATGGTACCGATCGATGCGTGCTACCCCATTTAGTGGGGGTAGAGCCTACTTGCAAGTCTCTCCGACCTTCACAAAAAAAGTTATTCAAGAATATCTCTTTCTCCTATGTGCTTTCATCCCTAACCCTAACCCTAACCCTTCCGAAAGTCGGAGAAGCTCAAGGATGGTACCGATCGATGCGCGCTACCCCATTTAGTGGGGGTAAAGCCTACTTGCAAGTCTCTCCGACCTTCACAAAAAAAGTTATTCAAGAATATCTCTTTCTCCTATGTGCTTTCATCCCTAACCCTAACCCTAACCCTTCCGAAAGTCGGAGAAGCTCAAGGATGGTACCGATCGATGCGCGCTACCCCATTTAGTGGGGGTAGAGCCTACTTGCAAGTCTCTCCGACCTTCACAAAAAAAGTTATTCAAGAATATCTCTTTCTCCTATGTGCTTTCATCCCTAACCCTAACCCTTCCGAAAGTCGGAGAAGCTCAAGGATGGTACCGATCGATGCGCGCAACCCCATTTAGTGGGGGTAGAGCCTACTTGCAAGTCTCTCCGACCTTCACAAAAAAAGTTATTCAAGAATATCTCCTCAGATTTGGGGGAATTTCGTCGGTCGACCTCTTCCGAAGGTCGTACAAGCTCGGGGATGGTACCAATCGATCCGCAGGACCCAAATTAGTCCAGATGCAACCACTTTTCAAGTCTCTCCGACCTTCACAAAAAAAGTTATTCAAGAATATCTCTTTCTCCTATGTGCTTTCATCCCTAACCCTAACCCTAACCCTTCCGAAAGTCGGAGAAGCTCAAGGATGGTACCGATCGATGCGCGCTACCCCATTTAGTGGGTGTAGAGCCTACTTGCAAGTCTCTCCGACCTTCACAAAAAAAGTTATTCAAGAATATCTCTTTCTCCTATGTGCTTTCATCCCTAACCCTAACCCTAACCCTTCCGAAAGTCGGAGAAGCTCAAGGATGGTACCGATCGATGCGCGCTACCCCATTTAGTGGGGGTAGAGCCTACCTGCAAGTCTCTCCGACCTTCACAAAAAAAGTTATTCAAGAATATCTCCTCAGATTTGGGGGAATTTCGTCGGTCGACCTCTTCCGAAGGTCGTACAAGCTCGGGGATGGTACCAATCGATGCGCGCTACCCCATTTAGTGGGAGTAGAGCCTACTTGCAAGTCTCTCCGACCTTCACAAAAAAAGTTATTCAAGAATATCTCCTCAGATTTGGGGGAATTTCGTCGGTCGACCTCTTCCGAAGGTCGTACAAGCTCGGGGATGGTACCAATCGATCCGCAGGACCCAAATTAGTCCAGATGCAACCACTTTTCATGTCTCTCCGACCTTCACAAAAAAAGTTATTCAAGAATATCTCTTTCTCCTATGTGCTTTCATCCCTAACCCTAACCCTAACCCTTCCGAAAGTCGGAGAAGCTCAAGGATGGTACCGATCGATGCGCGCTACCCCATTTAGTGGGGGTAGAGCCTACTTGCAAGTCTCTCCGACCTTCACAAAAAAAGTTATTCAAGAATATCTCTTTCTCCTATGTGCTTTCATCCCTAACCCTAACCCTAACCCTTCCGAAAGTCGGAGAAGCTCAAGGATGGTACCGATCGATGCGCGCTACCCCATTTAGTGGGGGTAGAGCCTACTTGCAAGTCTCTCCGACCTTCACAAAAAAAGTTATTCAAGAATATCTCCTCAGATTTGGGGGAATTTCGTCGGTCGACCTCTTCCGAAGGTCGTACAAGCTCGGGGATGGTACCAATCGATCCGCAGGACCCAAATTAGTCCAGATGCAACCACTTTCCAAGTCTCTCCGACCTTCACAAAAAAAGTTATTCAAGAATATCTCTTTCTCCTATGTGCTTTCATCCCTAACCCTAACCCTAACCCTTCCGAAAGTCGGAGAAGCTCAAGGATGGTACCGATCGATGCGTGCTACCCCATTTAGTGGGGGTAGAGCCTACTTGCAAGTCTCTCCGACCTTCACAAAAAAAGTTATTCAAGAATATCTCTTTCTCCTATGTGCTTTCATCACTAACCCTAACCCTAACCCTTCCGAAAGTCGGAGAAGCTCAAGGATGGTACCGATCGATGCACGCTACCCCATTTAGTGGGGGTAGAGCCTACTTGCAAGTCTCTCCGACCTTCACAAAAAAAGTTATTCAAGAATATCTCCTCAGATTTGGGGGAATTTCGTCGGTCGACCTCTTCCGAAGGTCGTACAAGCTCGGGGATGGTACCAATCGATCCGCAGGACCCAAATTAGTCCAGATGCAACCACTTTCCAAGTCTCTCCGACCTTCACAAAAAAAGTTATTCAAGAATATCTCTTTCTCCTATGTGCTTTCATCCCTAACCCTAACCCTAACCCTTCCGAAAGTCGGAGAAGCTCAAGAATGGTACCGATCGATGCGCGCTACCCCATTTAGTGGGGGTAGAGCCTACTTGCAAGTCTCTCCGACCTTCACAAAAAAAGTTATTCAAGAATATCTCTTTCTCCTATGTGCTTTCATCCCTAACCCTAACCCTAACCCTTCCGAAAGTCGGAGAAGCTCAAGGATGGTACCGATCGATGCGCGCTACCCCATTTAGTGGGGGTAGAGCCTACCTGCAAGTCTCTCCGACCTTCACAAAAAAAGTTATTCAAGAATATCTCCTCAGATTTGGGGGAATTTCGTCGGTCGACCTTTTCCGAAGGTCGTACAAGCTCGGGGATGGTACCAATCGATCCGCAGGACCCAAATTAGTCCAGATGCAACCACTTTCCAAGTCTCTCCGACCTTCACAAAAAAAGTTATTCAAGAATATCTCTTTCTCCTATGTGCTTTCATCCCTAACCCTAACCCTAACCCTTCCGAAAGTCGGAGAAGCTCAAGGATGGTACCGATCGATGCGCGCTACCCCATTTAGTGGGGGTAAAGCCTACTTGCAAGTCTCTCCGACCTTCACAAAAAAAGTTATTCAAGAATATCTCTTTCTCCTATGTGCTTTCATCCCTAACCCTAACCCTAACCCTTCCGAAAGTCGGAGAAGCTCAAGGATGGTACCGATCGATGCGCGCTACCCCATTTAGTGGGGGTAGAGCCTACTTGCAAGTCTCTCCGACCTTCAGAAAAAAAGTTATTCAAGAATATCTCTTTCTCCTATGTGCTTTCATCCCTAACCCTAACCCTAACCCTTCCGAAAGTCGGAGAAGCTCAAGGATGGTACCGATCGATGCGCGCAACCCCATTTAGTGGGGGTAGAGCCTACTTGCAAGTCTCTCCGACCTTCACAAAAAAAGTTATTCAAGAATATCTCCTCAGATTTGGGGGAATTTCGTCGGTCGACCTCTTCCGAAGGTCGTACAAGCTCGGGGATGGTACCAATCGATCCGCAGGACCCAAATTAGTCCAGATGCAACCACTTTTCAAGTCTCTCCGACCTTCACAAAAAAAGTTATTCAAGAATATCTCTTTCTCCTATGTGCTTTCATCCCTAACCCTAACCCTAACCCTTCCGAAAGTCGGAGAAGCTCAAGGATGGTACCGATCGATGCGCGCTACCCCATTTAGTGGGGGTAGAGCCTACTTGCAAGTCTCTCCGACCTTCACAAAAAAAGTTATTCAAGAATATCTCTTTCTCCTATGTGCTTTCATCCCTAACCCTAACCCTAACCCTTCCGAAAGTCGGAGAAGCTCAAGGATGGTACTGATCGATGCGCGCAACCCCATTTAGTGGGGGTAGAGCCTACTTGCAAGTCTCTCCGACCTTCACAAAAAAAGTTATTCAAGAATATCTCCTCAGATTTGGGGGAATTTCGTCGGTCGACCTCTTCCGAAGGTCGTACAAGCTCGGGGATGGTACCAATCGATCCGCAGGACCCAAATTAGTCCAGATGCAACCACTTTTCAAGTCTCTCCGACCTTCACAAAAAAAGTTATTCAAGAATATCTCTTTCTCCTATGTGCTTTCATCCCTAACCCTAACCCTAACCCTTCCGAAAGTCGGAGAAGCTCAAGGATGGTACTGATCGATGCGCGCTACCCCATTTAGTGGGGGTAGAGCCTACTTGCAAGTCTCTCCGACCTTCACAAAAAAAGTTATTCAAGAATATCTCTTTCTCCTATGTGCTTTCATCCCTAACACTAACCCTAACCCTTCCGAAAGTCGGAGAAGCTCAAGGATGGTACCGATCGATGCACGCTACCCCATTTAGTGGGGGTAGAGCCTACTTGCAAGTCTCTCCGACCTTCACAAAAAAAGTTATTCAAGAATATCTCCTCAGATTTGGGGGAATTTCGTCGGTCGACCTCTTCCGAAGGTCGTACAAGCTCGGGGATGGTACCAATCGATCCGCAGGACCCAAATTAGTCCAGATGCAACCACTTTCCAAGTCTCTCCGACCTTCACAAAAAAAGTTATTCAAGAATATCTCTTTCTCCTATGTGCTTTCATCCCTAACCCTAACCCTAACCCTTCCGAAAGTCGGAGAAGCTCAAGGATGGTACCGATCGATGCGCGCTACCCCATTTAGTGGGGGTAGAGCCTACTTGCAAGTCTCTCCGACCTTCACAAAAAAAGTTATTCAAGAATATCTCTTTCTCCTATGTGCTTTCATCCCTAACCCTAACCCTAACCCTTCCGAAAGTCGGAGGAGCTCAAGGATGGTACCGATCGATGCGCGCTACCCCATTTTGTGGGGGTAGAGCCTACCTGCAAGTCTCTCCGACCTTCACAAAAAAAGTTATTCAAGAATATCTCCTCAGATTTGGGGGAATTTCGTCGGTCGACCTCTTCCGAAGGTCGTACAAGCTCGGGGATGGTACCAATCGATCCGCAGGACCCAAATTAGTCCAGATGCAACCACTTTCTCAAGTCTCTCCGACCTTCACAAAAAAAGTTATTCAAGAATATCTCTTTCTCCTATGTGCTTTCATCCCTAACCCTAACCCTAACCCTTCCGAAAGTCGGAGAAGCTCAAGGATGGTACCGATCGATGCGCGCTACCCCATTTAGTGGGGGTAAAGCCTACTTGCAAGTCTCTCCGACCTTCACCAAAAAAGTTATTCAAGAATATCTCTTTCTCCTATGTGCTTTCATCCCTAACCCTAACCCTAACCCTTCCGAAAGTCGGAGAAGCTCAAGGATGGTACCGATCGATGCGCGCTACCCCATTTAGTGGGGGTAGAGCCTACTTGCAAGTCTCTCCGACCTTCACAAAAAAAGTTATTCAAGAATATCTCTTTCTCCTATGTGCTTTCATCCCTAACCCTAACCCTTCCGAAAGTCGGAGAAGCTCAAGGATGGTACCGATCGATGCGCGCAACCCTATTTAGTGGGGGTAGAGCCTACTTGCAAGTCTCTCCGACCTTCACAAAAAAAGTTATTCAAGAATATCTCCTCAGATTTGGGGGAATTTCGTCGGTCGACCTCTTCCGAAGGTCGTACAAGCTCGGGGATGGTACCAATCGATCCGCAGGACCCAAATTAGTCCAGATGCAACCACTTTTCAAGTCTCTCCGACCTTCACAAAAAAAGTTATTCAAGAATATCTCTTTCTCCTATGTGCTTTCATCCCTAACCCTAACCCTAACCCTTCCGAAAGTCGGAGAAGCTCAAGGATGGTACCGATCGATGCGCGCTACCCCATTTAGTGGGGGTAGAGCCTACTTGCAAGTCTCTCCGACCTTCACAAAAAAAGTTATTCAAGAATATCTCTTTCTCCTATGTGCTTTCATCCCTAACCCTAACCCTAACCCTTCCGAAAGTCGGAGAAGCTCAAGGATGGTACTGATCGATGCGCGCAACCCCATTTAGTGGGGGTAGAGCCTACTTGCAAGTCTCTCCGACCTTCACAAAAAAAGTTATTCAAGAATATCTCCTCAGATTTGGGGGAATTTCGTCGGTCGACCTCTTCCGAAGGTCGTACAAGCTCGGGGATGGTACCAATCGATCCGCAGGACCCAAATTAGTCCAGATGCAACCACTTTTCAAGTCTCTCCGACCTTCACAAAAAAAGTTATTCAAGAATATCTCTTTCTCCTATGTGCTTTCATCCCTAACCCTAACCCTAACCCTTCCGAAAGTCGGAGAAGCTCAAGGATGGTACCGATCGATGCGCGCTACCCCATTTAGTGGGGGTAGAGCCTACTTGCAAGTCTCTCCGACCTTCACAAAAAAAGTTATTCAAGAATATCTCTTTCTCCTATGTGCTTTCATCCCTAACACTAACCCTAACCCTTCCGAAAGTCGGAGAAGCTCAAGGATGGTACCGATCGATGCGCGCAACCCCATTTAGTGGGGGTAGAGCCTACTTGCAAGTCTCTCCGACCTTCACAAAAAAAGTTATTCAAGAATATCTCCTCAGATTTGGGGGAATTTCGTCGGTCGACCTCTTCCGAAGGTCGTACAAGCTCGGGGATGGTACCAATCGATCCGCAGGACCCAAATTAGTCCAGATGCAACCACTTTCCAAGTCTCTCCGACCTTCACAAAAAAAGTTATTCAAGAATATCTCTTTCTCCTATGTGCTTTCATCCCTAACCCTAACCCTAACCCTTCCGAAAGTCGGAGAAGCTCAAGGATGGTACTGATCGATGTGCGCTACCCCATTTAGTGGGGGTAGAGCCTACTTGCAAGTCTCTCCGACCTTCACAAAAAAAGTTATTCAAGAATATCTCTTTCTCCTATGTGCTTTCATCCCTAACCCTAACCCTAACCCTTCCGAAAGTCGGAGAAGCTCAAGGATGGTACCGATCGATGCGCGCAACCCCATTTAGTGGGGGTAGAGCCTACTTGCAAGTCTCTCCGACCTTCACAAAAAAAGTTATTCAAGAATATCTCCTCAGATTTGGGGGAATTTCGTCGGTCGACCTCTTCCGAAGGTCGTACAAGCTCGGGGATGGTACCAATCGATCCGCAGGACCCAAATTAGTCCAGATGCAACCACTTTCCAAGTCTCTCCGACCTTCACAAAAAAAGTTATTCAAGAATATCTCTTTCTCCTATGTGCTTTCATCCCTAACCCTAACCCTAACCCTTCCGAAAGTCGGAGAAGCTCAAGGATGGTACTGATCGATGTGCGCTACCCCATTTAGTGGGGGTAGAGCCTACTTGCAAGTCTCTCCGACCTTCACAAAAAAAGTTATTCAAGAATATCTCTTTCTCCTATGTGCTTTCATCCCTAACCCTAACCCTAACCCTTCCGAAAGTCGGAGAAGCTCAAGGATGGTACCGATCGATGCGCGCTACCCCATTTAGTGGGGGTAGAGCCTACTTGCAAGTCTCTCCGACCTTCACAAAAAAAGTTATTCAAGAATATCTCCTCAGATTTGGGGGAATTTCGTCGGTCGACCTTTTCCGAAGGTCGTACAAGCTCGGGGATGGTACCAATCGATCCGCAGGACCCAAATTAGTCCAGATGCAACCACTTTCCAAGTCTCTCCGACCTTCACAAAAAAAGTTATTCAAGAATATCTCTTTCTCCTATGTGCTTTCATCCCTAACCCTAACCCTAACCCTTCCGAAAGTCGGAGAAGCTCAACGATGGTACCGATCGATGCGCGCTACCCCATTTAGTGGGGGTAGAGCCTACTTGCAAGTCTCTCCGACCTTCACAAAAAAAGTTATTCAAGAATATCTCTTTCTCCTATGTGCTTTCATCCCTAACCCTAACCCTAACCCTTCCGAAAGTCGGAGAAGCTCAAGGATGGTACCGATCGATGTGCGCTACCCCATTTAGTGGGGGTAGAGCCTACTTGCAAGTCTCTCCGACCTTCACAAAAAAAGTTATTCAAGAATATCTCTTTCTCCTATGTGCTTTCATCCCTAACCCTAACCCTAACCCTTCCGAAAGTCGGAGAAGCTCAAGGATGGTACCGATCGATGCGCGCAACCCCATTTAGTGGGGGTAGAGCCTACTTGCAAGTCTCTCCGACCTTCACAAAAAAAGTTATTCAAGAATATCTCCTCAGATTTGGGAGAATTTCGTCGGTCGACCTCTTTCGAAGGTCGTACAAGCTCGGGGATGGTACCAATCGATCCGCAGGACCCAAATTAGTCCAGATGCAACCACTTTCCAAGTCTCTCCGACCTTCACAAAAAAAGTTATTCAAGAATATCTCTTTCTCCTATGTGCTTTCATCCCTAACCCTAACCCTAACCCTTCCGAAAGTCGGAGAAGCTCAAGGATGGTACCGATCGATGCGTGCTACCCCATTTAGTGGGGGTAGAGCCTACTTGCAAGTCTCTCCGACCTTCACAAAAAAAGTTATTCAAGAATATCTCTTTCTCCTATGTGCTTTCATCCCTAACCCTAACCCTAACCCTTCCGAAAGTCGGAGAAGCTCAAGGATGGTACCGATCGATGCGCGCAACCCCATTTAGTGGGGGTAGAGCCTACTTGCAAGTCTCTCCGACCTTCACAAAAAAAGTTATTCAAGAATATCTCCTCAGATTTGGGGGAATTTCGTCGGTCGACCTCTTCCGAAGGTCGTACAAGCTCGGGGATGGTACCAATCGATCTGCAGGACCCAAATTAGTCCAGATGCAACCACTTTCCAAGTCTCTCCGACCTTCACAAAAAAAGTTATTCAAGAATATCTCTTTCTCCTATGTGCTTTCATCCCTAACCCTAACCCTTCCGAAAGTCGGAGAAGCTCAAGGATGGTACCGATCGATGCGCGCTACCCCATTTAGTGGGGGTAGAGCCTACTTGCAAGTCTCTCCGACCTTCACAAAAAAAGTTATTCAAGAATATCTCTTTCTCCTATGTGCTTTCATCCCTAACCCTAACCCTAACCCTTCCGAAAGTCGGAGAAGCTCAAGGATGGTACCGATCGATGCGCGCTACCCCATTTAGTGGGGGTAGAGCCTACTTGCAAGTCTCTCCGACCTTCACAAAAAAAGTTATTCAAGAATATCTCCTCAGATTTGGGGGAATTTCGTCGGTCGACCTTTTCCGAAGGTCGTACAAGCTCGGGGATGGTACCAATCGATCCGCAGGACCCAAATTAGTCCAGATGCAACCACTTTCCAAGTCTCTCCGACCTTCACAAAAAAAGTTATTCAAGAATATCTCTTTCTCCTATGTGCTTTCATCCCTAACCCTAACCCTAACCCTTCCGAAAGTCGGAGAAGCTCAAGGATGGTACCGATCGATGCGCGCTACCCCATTTAGTGGGGGTAGAGCCTACTTGCAAGTCTCTCCGACCTTCACAAAAAAAGTTATTCAAGAATATCTCTTTCTCCTATGTGCTTTCATCCCTAACCCTAACCCTAACCCTTCCGAAAGTCGGAGAAGCTCAAGGATGGTACCGATCGATGCGCGCTACCCCATTTAGTGGGGGTAGAGCCTACTTGCAAGTCTCTCCGACCTTCACAAAAAAAGTTATTCAAGAATATCTCTTTCTCCTATGTGCTTTCATCCCTAACCCTAACCCTAACCCTTCCGAAAGTCGGAGAAGCTCAAGGATGGTACCGATCGATGCGCGCTACCCCATTTAGTGGGGGTAGAGCCTACTTGCAAGTCTCTCCGACCTTCACAAAAAAAGTTATTCAAGAATATCTCTTTCTCCTATGTGCTTTCATCCCTAACCCTAACCCTAACCCTTCCGAAAGTCGGAGAAGCTCAAGGATGGTACCGATCGATGCGCGCAACCCCATTTAGTGGGGGTAGAGCCTACTTGCAAGTCTCTCCGACCTTCACAAAAAAAGTTATTCAAGAATATCTCCTCAGATTTGGGAGAATTTCGTCGGTCGACCTCTTTCGAAGGTCGTACAAGCTCGGGGATGGTACCAATCGATCCGCAGGACACAAATTAGTCCAGATGCAACCACTTTCCAAGTCTCTCCGACCTTCACAAAAAAAGTTATTCAAGAATATCTCTTTCTCCTATGTGCTTTCATCCCTAACCCTAACCCTAACCCTTCCGAAAGTCGGAGAAGCTCAAGGATGGTACCGATCGATGCGTGCTACCCCATTTAGTGGGGGTAGAGCCTACTTGCAAGTCTCTCCGACCTTCACAAAAAAAGTTATTCAAGAATATCTCTTTCTCCTATGTGCTTTCATCCCTAACCCTAACCCTAACCCTTCCGAAAGTCGGAGAAGCTCAAGGATGGTACCGATCGATGCGCGCAACCCCATTTAGTGGGGGTAGAGCCTACTTGCAAGTCTCTCCGACCTTCACAAAAAAAGTTATTCAAGAATATCTCTTTCTCCTATGTGCTTTCATCCCTAACCCTAACCCTAACCCTTCCGAAAGTCGGAGAAGCTCAAGGATGGTACCGATCGATGCGCGCAACCCCATTTAGTGGGGGTAGAGCCTACTTGCAAGTCTCTCCGACCTTCACAAAAAAAGTTATTCAAGAATATCTCCTCAGATTTGGGGGAATTTCGTCGGTCGACCTCTTCCGAAGGTCGTACAAGCTCGGGGATGGTACCAATCGATCTGCAGGACCCAAATTAGTCCAGATGCAACCACTTTCCAAGTCTCTCCGACCTTCACAAAAAAAGTTATTCAAGAATATCTCTTTCTCCTATGTGCTTTCATCCCTAACCCTAACCCTAACCCTTCCGAAAGTCGGAGAAGCTCAAGGATGGTACCGATCGATGCGCGCTACCCCATTTAGTGGGGGTAGAGCCTACTTGCAAGTCTCTCCGACCTTCACAAAAAAAGTTATTCAAGAATATCTCTTTCTCCTATGTGCTTTCATCCCTAACCCTAACCCTAACCCTTCCGAAAGTCGGAGAAGCTCAAGGATGGTACCGATCGATGCGCGCTACCCCATTTAGTGGGGGTAGAGCCTACTTGCAAGTCTCTCCGACCTTCACAAAAAAAGTTATTCAAGAATATCTCTTTCTCCTATGTGCTTTCATCCCTAACCCTAACCCTAACCCTTCCGAAAGTCGGAGAAGCTCAAGGATGGTACCGATCGATGCGTGCTACCCCATTTAGTGGGGGTAGAGCCTACTTGCAAGTCTCTCCGACCTTCACAAAAAAAGTTATTCAAGAATATCTCTTTCTCCTATGTGCTTTCATCCCTAACCCTAACCCTTCCGAAAGTCGGAAAAGCTCAAGGATGGTACCGATCGATGCGCGCTACCCCATTTAGTGGGGGTAGAGCCTACTTGCAAGTCTCTCCGACCTTCACAAAAAAAGTTATTCAAGAATATCTCCTCAGATTTGGGGGAATTTCGTCGGTCGACCTCTTCCGAAGGTCGTACAAGCTCGGGGAGTGTACCAATCGATCCGCAGGACCCAAATTAGTCCAGATGCAACCACTTTCCAAGTCTCTCCGACCTTCACAAAAAAAGTTATTCAAGAATATTTCTTTCTCCTATGTGCTTTCATCCCTAACCCTAACCCTAACCCTTCCGAAAGTCGGAGAAGCTCAAGGATGGTACCGATCGATGCGCGCTACCCCATTTAGTGGGGGTAGAGCCTACTTGCAAGTCTCTCCGACCTTCACAAAAAAAGTTATTCAAGAATATCTCTTTCTCCTATGTGCTTTCATCCCTAACCCTAACCCTAACCCTTCCGAAAGTCGGAGAAGCTCAAGGATGGTACCGATCGATGCGCGCTATCCCATTTAGTGGGGGTAGAGCCTACTTGCAAGTCTCTCCGACCTTCACAAAAAAAGTTATTCAAGAATATCTCTTTCTCCTATGTGCTTTCATCCCTAACCCTAACCCTAACCCTTCCGAAAGTCGGAGAAGCTCAAGGATGGTACCGATCGATGCGCGCAACCCCATTTAGTGGGGGTAGAGCCTACTTGCAAGTCTCTCCGACCTTCACAAAAAAAGTTATTCAAGAATATCTCCTCAGATTTGGGGGAATTTCGTCGGTCGACCTCTTCCGAAGGTCGTACAAGCTCGGGGATGGTACCAATCGATCAGCAGGACCCAAATTAGTCCAGATGCAACCACTTTCCAAGTCTCTCCGACCTTCACAAAAAAAGTTATTCAAGAATATCTCTTTCTCCTATGTGCTTTCATCCCTAACCCTAACCCTAACCCTTCCGAAAGTCGGAGAAGCTCAAGGATGGTACCGATCGATGCGCGCTACCCCATTTAGTGGGGGTAGAGCCTACTTGCAAGTCTCTCCGACCTTCACAAAAAAAGTTATTCAAGAATATCTCTTTCTCCTATGTGCTTTCATCCCTAACCCTAACCCTAACCCTTCCGAAAGTCGGAGAAGCTCAAGGATGGTACGGATCGATGCGCGCTACCCCATTTAGTGGGGGTAGAGCCTACTTGCAAGTCTCTCCGACCTTCACAAAAAAAGTTATTCAAGAATATCTCCTCAGATTTGGGGGAATTTCGTCGGTCGACCTCTTCCGAAGGTCGTACAAGCTCGGGGATGGTACCAATCGATCCGCAGGACCCAAATTAGTCCAGATGCAACCACTTTTCAAGTCTCTCCGACCTTCACAAAAAAAGTTATTCAAGAATATCTCTTTCTCCTACGTGCTTTCATCCCTAACCCTAACCCTAACCCTTACGAAAGTCGGAGAAGCTCAAGGATGGTACCGATCGATGCGTGCTACCCCATTTAGTGGGGGTAGAGCCTACTTGCAAGTCTCTCCGACCTTCACAAAAAAAGTTATTCAAGAATATCTCTTTCTCCTATGTGCTTTCATCCCTAGCCCTAACCCTAACCCTTCCGAAAGTCGGAGAAGCTCAAGGATGGTACCGATCGATGCGCGCTACCCCATTTAGTGGGGGTAGAGCCTACTTGCAAGTCTCTCCGACCTTCACAAAAAAAGTTATTCAAGAATATCTCCTCAGATTTGGGGGAATTTCGTCGGTCGACCTCTTCCGAAGGTCGTACAAGCTCGGGGATGGTACCAATCGATCCGCAGGACCCAAATTAGTCCAGATGCAACCACTTTCCAAGTCTCTCCGACCTTCACAAAAAAAGTTATTCAAGAATATCTCTTTCTCCTATGTGCTTTCATCCCTAACCCTAACCCTAACCCTTCCGAAAGTCGGAGAAGCTCAAGGATGGTACCGATCGATGCGTGCTACCCCATTTAGTGGGGGTAGAGCCTACTTGCAAGTCTCTCCGACCTTCACAAAAAAAGTTATTCAAGAATATCTCTTTCTCCTATGTGCTTTCATCCCTAACCCTAACCCTAACCCTTCCGAAAGTCGGAGAAGCTCAAGGATGGTACCGATCGATGCGCGCAACCCCATTTAGTGGGGGTAGAGCCTACTTGCAAGTCTCTCCGACCTTCACAAAAAAAGTTATTCAAGAATATCTCTTTCTCCTATGTGCTTTCATCCCTAACCCTAACCCTAACCCTTCCGAAAGTCGGAGAAGCTCAAGGATGGTACCGATCGATGCGCGCAACCCCATTTAGTGGGGGTAGAGCCTACTTGCAAGTCTCTCCGACCTTCACAAAAAAAGTTATTCAAGAATATCTCCTCAGATTTGGGGGAATTTCGTCGGTCGACCTCTTCCGAAGGTCGTACAAGCTCGGGGATGGTACCAATCGATCTGCAGGACCCAAATTAGTCCAGATGCAACCACTTTCCAAGTCTCTCCGACCTTCACAAAAAAAGTTATTCAAGAATATCTCTTTCTCCTATGTGCTTTCATCCCTAACCCTAACCCTAACCCTTCCGAAAGTCGGAGAAGCTCAAGGATGGTACCGATCGATGCGCGCTACCCCATTTAGTGGGGGTAGAGCCTACTTGCAAGTCTCTCCGACCTTCACAAAAAAAGTTATTCAAGAATATCTCTTTCTCCTATGTGCTTTCATCCCTAACCCTAACCCTAACCCTTCCGAAAGTCGGAGAAGCTCAAGGATAGTACCGATCGATGCGCGCTACCCCATTTAGTGGGGGTAGAGCCTACTTGCAAGTCTCTCCGACCTTCACAAAAAAAGTTATTCAAGAATATCTCCTCAGATTTGGGGGAATTTCGTCGGTCGACCTTTTCCGAAGGTCGTACAAGCTCGGGGATGGTACCAATCGATCCGCAGGACCCAAATTAGTCCAGATGCAACCACTTTCCAAGTCTCTCCGACCTTCACAAAAAAAGTTATTCAAGAATATCTCTTTCTCCTATGTGCTTTCATCCCTAACCCTAACCCTAACCCTTCCGAAAGTCGGAGAAGCTCAAGGATGGTACCGATCGATGCGCGCTACCCCATTTAGTGGGGGTAGAGCCTACTTGCAAGTCTCTCCGACCTTCACAAAAAAAGTTATTCAAGAATATCTCTTTCTCCTATGTGCTTTCATCCCTAACCCTAACCCTAACCCTTCCGAAAGTCGGAGAAGCTCAAGGATGGTACCGATCGATGCGCGCTACCCCATTTAGTGGGGGTAGAGCCTACTTGCAAGTCTCTCCGACCTTCACAAAAAAAGTTATTCAAGAATATCTCTTTCTCCTATGTGCTTTCATCCCTAACCCTAACCCTAACCCTTCCGAAAGTCGGAGAAGCTCAAGGATGGTACCGATCGATGCGCGCTACCCCATTTAGTGGGGGTAGAGCCTACTTGCAAGTCTCTCCGACCTTCACAAAAAAAGTTATTCAAGAATATCTCTTTCTCCTATGTGCTTTCATCCCTAACCCTAACCCTAACCCTTCCGAAAGTCGGAGAAGCTCAAGGATGGTACCGATCGATGCGCGCAACCCCATTTAGTGGGGGTAGAGCCTACTTGCAAGTCTCTCCGACCTTCACAAAAAAAGTTATTCAAGAATATCTCCTCAGATTTGGGAGAATTTCGTCGGTCGACCTCTTTCGAAGGTCGTACAAGCTCGGGGATGGTACCAATCGATCCGCAGGACCCAAATTAGTCCAGATGCAACCACTTTCCAAGTCTCTCCGACCTTCACAAAAAAAGTTATTCAAGAATATCTCTTTCTCCTATGTGCTTTCATCCCTAACCCTAACCCTAACCCTTCCGAAAGTCGGAGAAGCTCAAGGATGGTACCGATCGATGCGTGCTACCCCATTTAGTGGGGGTAGAGCCTACTTGCAAGTCTCTCCGACCTTCACAAAAAAAGTTATTCAAGAATATCTCTTTCTCCTATGTGCTTTCATCCCTAACCCTAACCCTAACCCTTCCGAAAGTCGGAGAAGCTCAAGGATGGTACCGATCGATGCGCGCAACCCCATTTAGTGGGGGTAGAGCCTACTTGCAAGTCTCTCCGACCTTCACAAAAAAAGTTATTCAAGAATATCTCTTTCTCCTATGTGCTTTCATCCCTAACCCTAACCCTAACCCTTCCGAAAGTCGGAGAAGCTCAAGGATGGTACCGATCGATGCGCGCAACCCCATTTAGTGGGGGTAGAGCCTACTTGCAAGTCTCTCCGACCTTCACAAAAAAAGTTATTCAAGAATATCTCCTCAGATTTGGGGGAATTTCGTCGGTCGACCTCTTCCGAAGGTCGTACAAGCTCGGGGATGGTACCAATCGATCTGCAGGACCCAAATTAGTCCAGATGCAACCACTTTCCAAGTCTCTCCGACCTTCACAAAAAAAGTTATTCAAGAATATCTCTTTCTCCTATGTGCTTTCATCCCTAACCCTAACCCTAACCCTTCCGAAAGTCGGAGAAGCTCAAGGATGGTACCGATCGATGCGCGCTACCCCATTTAGTGGGGGTAGAGCCTACTTGCAAGTCTCTCCGACCTTCACAAAAAAAGTTATTCAAGAATATCTCTTTCTCCTATGTGCTTTCATCCCTAACCCTAACCCTAACCCTTCCGAAAGTCGGAGAAGCTCAAGGATGGTACCGATCGATGCGCGCAACCCCATTTAGTGGGGGTAGAGCCTACTTGCAAGTCTCTCCGACCTTCACAAAAAAAGTTATTCAAGAATATCTCCTCAGATTTGGGGGAATTTCGTCGGTTGACCTCTTCCGAAGGTCGTACAAGCTCGGGGATGGTACCAATCGATCTGCAGGACCCAAATTAGTCCAGATGCAACCACTTTCCAAGTCTCTCCGACCTTCACAAAAGAAGTTATTCAAGAATATCTCTTTCTCCTATGTGCTTTCATCCCTAACCCTAACCCTAACCCTTCCGAAAGTCGGAGAAGCTCAAGGATGGTACCGATCGATGCGCGCTACCCCATTTAGTGGGGGTAGAGCCTACTTGCAAGTCTCTCCGACCTTCACAAAAAAAGTTATTCAAGAATATCTCTTTCTCCTATGTGCTTTCATCCCTAACCCTAACCCTTCCGAAAGTCGGAGAAGCTCAAGGATGGTACCGATCGATGCGCGCTACCCCATTTAGTGGGGGTAGAGCCTACTTGCAAGTCTCTCCGACCTTCACAAAAAAAGTTATTCAAGAATATCTCCTCAGATTTGGGGGAATTTCGTCGGTCGACCTCTTCCGAAGGTCGTACAAGCTCGGGGATGGTACCAATCGATCCGCAGGACCCAAATTAGTCCAGATGCAACCACTTTCCAAGTCTCTCCGACCTTCACAAAAAAAGTTATTCAAGAATATCTCTTTCTCCTATGTGCTTTCATCCCTAACCCTAACCCTAACCCTTCCGAAAGTCGGAGAAGCTCAAGGATGGTACCGATCGATGCGTGCTACCCCATTTAGTGGGGGTAGAGCCTACTTGCAAGTCTCTCCGACCTTCACAAAAAAAGTTATTCAAGAATATCTCTTTCTCCTATGTGCTTTCATCCCTAACCCTAACCCTAACCCTTCCGAAAGTCGGAGAAGCTCAAGGATGGTACCGATCGATGCGCGCAACCCCATTTAGTGGGGGTAGAGCCTACTTGCAAGTCTCTCCGACCTTCACAAAAAAAGTTATTCAAGAATATCTCTTTCTCCTATGTGCTTTCATCCCTAACCCTAACCCTAACCCTTCCGAAAGTCGGAGAAGCTCAAGGATGGTACCGATCGATGCGCGCAACCCCATTTAGTGGGGGTAGAGCCTACTTGCAAGTCTCTCCGACCTTCACAAAAAAAGTTATTCAAGAATATCTCCTCAGATTTGGGGGAATTTCGTCGGTCGACCTCTTCCGAAGGTCGTACAAGCTCGGGGATGGTACCAATCGATCTGCAGGACCCAAATTAGTCCAGATGCAACCACTTTCCAAGTCTCTCCGACCTTCACAAAAAAAGTTATTCAAGAATATCTCTTTCTCCTATGTGCTTTCATCCCTAACCCTAACCCTAACCCTTCCGAAAGTCGGAGAAGCTCAAGGATGGTACCGATCGATGCGCGCTACCCCATTTAGTGGGGGTAGAGCCTACTTGCAAGTCTCTCCGACCTTCACAAAAAAAGTTATTCAAGAATATCTCTTTCTCCTATGTGCTTTCATCCCTAACCCTAACCCTAACCCTTCCGAAAGTCGGAGAAGCTCAAGGATGGTACCGATCGATGCGCGCTACCCCATTTAGTGGGGGTAGAGCCTACTTGCAAGTCTCTCCGACCTTCACAAAAAAAGTTATTCAAGAATATCTCCTCAGATTTGGGGGAATTTCGTCGGTCGACCTTTTCCGAAGGTCGTACAAGCTCGGGGATGGTACCAATCGATCCGCAGGACCCAAATTAGTCCAGATGCAACCACTTTCCAAGTCTCTCCGACCTTCACAAAAAAAGTTATTCAAGAATATCTCTTTCTCCTATGTGCTTTCATCCCTAACCCTAACCCTAACCCTTCCGAAAGTCGGAGAAGCTCAAGGATGGTACCGATCGATGCGCGCTACCCCATTTAGTGGGGGTAGAGCCTACTTGCAAGTCTCTCCGACCTTCACAAAAAAAGTTATTCAAGAATATCTCTTTCTCCTATGTGCTTTCATCCCTAACCCTAACCCTAACCCTTCCGAAAGTCGGAGAAGCTCAAGGATGGTACCGATCGATGCGCGCTACCCCATTTAGTGGGGGTAGAGCCTACTTGCAAGTCTCTCCGACCTTCACAAAAAAAGTTATTCAAGAATATCTCTTTCTCCTATGTGCTTTCATCCCTAACCCTAACCCTAACCCTTCCGAAAGTCGGAGAAGCTCAAGGATGGTACCGATCGATGCGCGCAACCCCATTTAGTGGGGGTAGAGCCTACTTGCAAGTCTCTCCGACCTTCACAAAAAAAGTTATTCAAGAATATCTCCTCAGATTTGGGAGAATTTCGTCGGTCGACCTCTTTCGAAGGTCGTACAAGCTCGGGGATGGTACCAATCGATCCGCAGGACCCAAATTAGTCCAGATGCAACCACTTTCCAAGTCTCTCCGACCTTCACAAAAAAAGTTATTCAAGAATATCTCTTTCTCCTATGTGCTTTCATCCCTAACCCTAACCCTAACCCTTCCGAAAGTCGGAGAAGCTCAAGGATGGTACCGATCGATGCGTGCTACCCCATTTAGTGGGGGTAGAGCCTACTTGCAAGTCTCTCCGACCTTCACAAAAAAAGTTATTCAAGAATATCTCTTTCTCCTATGTGCTTTCATCCCTAACCCTAACCCTTCCGAAAGTCGGAAAAGCTCAAGGATGGTACCGATCGATGCGCGCTACCCCATTTAGTGGGGGTAGAGCCTACTTGCAAGTCTCTCCGACCTTCACAAAAAAAGTTATTCAAGAATATCTCCTCAGATTTGGGGGAATTTCGTCGGTCGACCTCTTCCGAAGGTCGTACAAGCTCGGGGAGTGTACCAATCGATCCGCAGGACCCAAATTAGTCCAGATGCAACCACTTTCCAAGTCTCTCCGACCTTCACAAAAAAAGTTATTCAAGAATATTTCTTTCTCCTATGTGCTTTCATCCCTAACCCTAACCCTAACCCTTCCGAAAGTCGGAGAAGCTCAAGGATGGTACCGATCGATGCGCGCTACCCCATTTAGTGGGGGTAGAGCCTACTTGCAAGTCTCTCCGACCTTCACAAAAAAAGTTATTCAAGAATATCTCTTTCTCCTATGTGCTTTCATCCCTAACCCTAACCCTAACCCTTCCGAAAGTCGGAGAAGCTCAAGGATGGTACCGATCGATGCGCGCTATCCCATTTAGTGGGGGTAGAGCCTACTTGCAAGTCTCTCCGACCTTCACAAAAAAAGTTATTCAAGAATATCTCTTTCTCCTATGTGCTTTCATCCCTAACCCTAACCCTAACCCTTCCGAAAGTCGGAGAAGCTCAAGGATGGTACCGATCGATGCGCGCAACCCCATTTAGTGGGGGTAGAGCCTACTTGCAAGTCTCTCCGACCTTCACAAAAAAAGTTATTCAAGAATATCTCCTCAGATTTGGGGGAATTTCGTCGGTCGACCTCTTCCGAAGGTCGTACAAGCTCGGGGATGGTACCAATCGATCAGCAGGACCCAAATTAGTCCAGATGCAACCACTTTCCAAGTCTCTCCGACCTTCACAAAAAAAGTTATTCAAGAATATCTCTTTCTCCTATGTGCTTTCATCCCTAACCCTAACCCTAACCCTTCCGAAAGTCGGAGAAGCTCAAGGATGGTACCGATCGATGCGCGCTACCCCATTTAGTGGGGGTAGAGCCTACTTGCAAGTCTCTCCGACCTTCACAAAAAAAGTTATTCAAGAATATCTCTTTCTCCTATGTGCTTTCATCCCTAACCCTAACCCTAACCCTTCCGAAAGTCGGAGAAGCTCAAGGATGGTACGGATCGATGCGCGCTACCCCATTTAGTGGGGGTAGAGCCTACTTGCAAGTCTCTCCGACCTTCACAAAAAAAGTTATTCAAGAATATCTCCTCAGATTTGGGGGAATTTCGTCGGTCGACCTCTTCCGAAGGTCGTACAAGCTCGGGGATGGTACCAATCGATCCGCAGGACCCAAATTAGTCCAGATGCAACCACTTTTCAAGTCTCTCCGACCTTCACAAAAAAAGTTATTCAAGAATATCTCTTTCTCCTACGTGCTTTCATCCCTAACCCTAACCCTAACCCTTACGAAAGTCGGAGAAGCTCAAGGATGGTACCGATCGATGCGTGCTACCCCATTTAGTGGGGGTAGAGCCTACTTGCAAGTCTCTCCGACCTTCACAAAAAAAGTTATTCAAGAATATCTCTTTCTCCTATGTGCTTTCATCCCTAGCCCTAACCCTAACCCTTCCGAAAGTCGGAGAAGCTCAAGGATGGTACCGATCGATGCGCGCTACCCCATTTAGTGGGGGTAGAGCCTACTTGCAAGTCTCTCCGACCTTCACAAAAAAAGTTATTCAAGAATATCTCCTCAGATTTGGGGGAATTTCGTCGGTCGACCTCTTCCGAAGGTCGTACAAGCTCGGGGATGGTACCAATCGATCCGCAGGACCCAAATTAGTCCAGATGCAACCACTTTCCAAGTCTCTCCGACCTTCACAAAAAAAGTTATTCAAGAATATCTCTTTCTCCTATGTGCTTTCATCCCTAACCCTAACCCTAACCCTTCCGAAAGTCGGAGAAGCTCAAGGATGGTACCGATCGATGCGTGCTACCCCATTTAGTGGGGGTAGAGCCTACTTGCAAGTCTCTCCGACCTTCACAAAAAAAGTTATTCAAGAATATCTCTTTCTCCTATGTGCTTTCATCCCTAACCCTAACCCTAACCCTTCCGAAAGTCGGAGAAGCTCAAGGATGGTACCGATCGATGCGCGCAACCCCATTTAGTGGGGGTAGAGCCTACTTGCAAGTCTCTCCGACCTTCACAAAAAAAGTTATTCAAGAATATCTCTTTCTCCTATGTGCTTTCATCCCTAACCCTAACCCTAACCCTTCCGAAAGTCGGAGAAGCTCAAGGATGGTACCGATCGATGCGCGCAACCCCATTTAGTGGGGGTAGAGCCTACTTGCAAGTCTCTCCGACCTTCACAAAAAAAGTTATTCAAGAATATCTCCTCAGATTTGGGGGAATTTCGTCGGTCGACCTCTTCCGAAGGTCGTACAAGCTCGGGGATGGTACCAATCGATCTGCAGGACCCAAATTAGTCCAGATGCAACCACTTTCCAAGTCTCTCCGACCTTCACAAAAAAAGTTATTCAAGAATATCTCTTTCTCCTATGTGCTTTCATCCCTAACCCTAACCCTAACCCTTCCGAAAGTCGGAGAAGCTCAAGGATGGTACCGATCGATGCGCGCTACCCCATTTAGTGGGGGTAGAGCCTACTTGCAAGTCTCTCCGACCTTCACAAAAAAAGTTATTCAAGAATATCTCTTTCTCCTATGTGCTTTCATCCCTAACCCTAACCCTAACCCTTCCGAAAGTCGGAGAAGCTCAAGGATGGTACCGATCGATGCGCGCTACCCCATTTAGTGGGGGTAGAGCCTACTTGCAAGTCTCTCCGACCTTCACAAAAAAAGTTATTCAAGAATATCTCCTCAGATTTGGGGGAATTTCGTCGGTCGACCTTTTCCGAAGGTCGTACAAGCTCGGGGATGGTACCAATCGATCCGCAGGACCCAAATTAGTCCAGATGCAACCACTTTCCAAGTCTCTCCGACCTTCACAAAAAAAGTTATTCAAGAATATCTCTTTCTCCTATGTGCTTTCATCCCTAACCCTAACCCTAACCCTTCCGAAAGTCGGAGAAGCTCAAGGATGGTACCGATCGATGCGCGCTACCCCATTTAGTGGGGGTAGAGCCTACTTGCAAGTCTCTCCGACCTTCACAAAAAAAGTTATTCAAGAATATCTCTTTCTCCTATGTGCTTTCATCCCTAACCCTAACCCTAACCCTTCCGAAAGTCGGAGAAGCTCAAGGATGGTACCGATCGATGCGCGCTACCCCATTTAGTGGGGGTAGAGCCTACTTGCAAGTCTCTCCGACCTTCACAAAAAAAGTTATTCAAGAATATCTCTTTCTCCTATGTGCTTTCATCCCTAACCCTAACCCTAACCCTTCCGAAAGTCGGAGAAGCTCAAGGATGGTACCGATCGATGCGCGCTACCCCATTTAGTGGGGGTAGAGCCTACTTGCAAGTCTCTCCGACCTTCACAAAAAAAGTTATTCAAGAATATCTCTTTCTCCTATGTGCTTTCATCCCTAACCCTAACCCTAACCCTTCCGAAAGTCGGAGAAGCTCAAGGATGGTACCGATCGATGCGCGCAACCCCATTTAGTGGGGGTAGAGCCTACTTGCAAGTCTCTCCGACCTTCACAAAAAAAGTTATTCAAGAATATCTCCTCAGATTTGGGAGAATTTCGTCGGTCGACCTCTTTCGAAGGTCGTACAAGCTCGGGGATGGTACCAATCGATCCGCAGGACCCAAATTAGTCCAGATGCAACCACTTTCCAAGTCTCTCCGACCTTCACAAAAAAAGTTATTCAAGAATATCTCTTTCTCCTATGTGCTTTCATCCCTAACCCTAACCCTAACCCTTCCGAAAGTCGGAGAAGCTCAAGGATGGTACCGATCGATGCGTGCTACCCCATTTAGTGGGGGTAGAGCCTACTTGCAAGTCTCTCCGACCTTCACAAAAAAAGTTATTCAAGAATATCTCTTTCTCCTATGTGCTTTCATCCCTAACCCTAACCCTAACCCTTCCGAAAGTCGGAGAAGCTCAAGGATGGTACCGATCGATGCGCGCAACCCCATTTAGTGGGGGTAGAGCCTACTTGCAAGTCTCTCCGACCTTCACAAAAAAAGTTATTCAAGAATATCTCTTTCTCCTATGTGCTTTCATCCCTAACCCTAACCCTAACCCTTCCGAAAGTCGGAGAAGCTCAAGGATGGTACCGATCGATGCGCGCAACCCCATTTAGTGGGGGTAGAGCCTACTTGCAAGTCTCTCCGACCTTCACAAAAAAAGTTATTCAAGAATATCTCCTCAGATTTGGGGGAATTTCGTCGGTCGACCTCTTCCGAAGGTCGTACAAGCTCGGGGATGGTACCAATCGATCTGCAGGACCCAAATTAGTCCAGATGCAACCACTTTCCAAGTCTCTCCGACCTTCACAAAAAAAGTTATTCAAGAATATCTCTTTCTCCTATGTGCTTTCATCCCTAACCCTAACCCTAACCCTTCCGAAAGTCGGAGAAGCTCAAGGATGGTACCGATCGATGCGCGCTACCCCATTTAGTGGGGGTAGAGCCTACTTGCAAGTCTCTCCGACCTTCACAAAAAAAGTTATTCAAGAATATCTCTTTCTCCTATGTGCTTTCATCCCTAACCCTAACCCTAACCCTTCCGAAAGTCGGAGAAGCTCAAGGATGGTACCGATCGATGCGCGCTACCCCATTTAGTGGGGGTAGAGCCTACTTGCAAGTCTCTCCGACCTTCACAAAAAAAGTTATTCAAGAATATCTCCTCAGATTTGGGGGAATTTCGTCGGTCGACCTTTTCCGAAGGTCGTACAAGCTCGGGGATGGTACCAATCGATCCGCAGGACCCAAATTAGTCCAGATGCAACCACTTTCCAAGTCTCTCCGACCTTCACAAAAAAAGTTATTCAAGAATATCTCTTTCTCCTATGTGCTTTCATCCCTAACCCTAACCCTAACCCTTCCGAAAGTCGGAGAAGCTCAAGGATGGTACCGATCGATGCGCGCTACCCCATTTAGTGGGGGTAGAGCCTACTTGCAAGTCTCTCCGACCTTCACAAAAAAAGTTATTCAAGAATATCTCTTTCTCCTATGTGCTTTCATCCCTAACCCTAACCCTAACCCTTCCGAAAGTCGGAGAAGCTCAAGGATGGTACCGATCGATGCGCGCTACCCCATTTAGTGGGGGTAGAGCCTACTTGCAAGTCTCTCCGACCTTCACAAAAAAAGTTATTCAAGAATATCTCTTTCTCCTATGTGCTTTCATCCCTAACCCTAACCCTAACCCTTCCGAAAGTCGGAGAAGCTCAAGGATGGTACCGATCGATGCGCGCTACCCCATTTAGTGGGGGTAGAGCCTACTTGCAAGTCTCTCCGACCTTCACAAAAAAAGTTATTCAAGAATATCTCTTTCTCCTATGTGCTTTCATCCCTAACCCTAACCCTAACCCTTCCGAAAGTCGGAGAAGCTCAAGGATGGTACCGATCGATGCGCGCAACCCCATTTAGTGGGGGTAGAGCCTACTTGCAAGTCTCTCCGACCTTCACAAAAAAAGTTATTCAAGAATATCTCCTCAGATTTGGGAGAATTTCGTCGGTCGACCTCTTTCGAAGGTCGTACAAGCTCGGGGATGGTACCAATCGATCCGCAGGACCCAAATTAGTCCAGATGCAACCACTTTCCAAGTCTCTCCGACCTTCACAAAAAAAGTTATTCAAGAATATCTCTTTCTCCTATGTGCTTTCATCCCTAACCCTAACCCTAACCCTTCCGAAAGTCGGAGAAGCTCAAGGATGGTACCGATCGATGCGTGCTACCCCATTTAGTGGGGGTAGAGCCTACTTGCAAGTCTCTCCGACCTTCACAAAAAAAGTTATTCAAGAATATCTCTTTCTCCTATGTGCTTTCATCCCTAACCCTAACCCTAACCCTTCCGAAAGTCGGAGAAGCTCAAGGATGGTACCGATCGATGCGCGCAACCCCATTTAGTGGGGGTAGAGCCTACTTGCAAGTCTCTCCGACCTTCACAAAAAAAGTTATTCAAGAATATCTCTTTCTCCTATGTGCTTTCATCCCTAACCCTAACCCTAACCCTTCCGAAAGTCGGAGAAGCTCAAGGATGGTACCGATCGATGCGCGCAACCCCATTTAGTGGGGGTAGAGCCTACTTGCAAGTCTCTCCGACCTTCACAAAAAAAGTTATTCAAGAATATCTCCTCAGATTTGGGGGAATTTCGTCGGTCGACCTCTTCCGAAGGTCGTACAAGCTCGGGGATGGTACCAATCGATCTGCAGGACCCAAATTAGTCCAGATGCAACCACTTTCCAAGTCTCTCCGACCTTCACAAAAAAAGTTATTCAAGAATATCTCTTTCTCCTATGTGCTTTCATCCCTAACCCTAACCCTAACCCTTCCGAAAGTCGGAGAAGCTCAAGGATGGTACCGATCGATGCGCGCTACCCCATTTAGTGGGGGTAGAGCCTACTTGCAAGTCTCTCCGACCTTCACAAAAAAAGTTATTCAAGAATATCTCTTTCTCCTATGTGCTTTCATCCCTAACCCTAACCCTAACCCTTCCGAAAGTCGGAGAAGCTCAAGGATGGTACCGATCGATGCGCGCTACCCCATTTAGTGGGGGTAGAGCCTACTTGCAAGTCTCTCCGACCTTCACAAAAAAAGTTATTCAAGAATATCTCCTCAGATTTGGGGGAATTTCGTCGGTCGACCTTTTCCGAAGGTCGTACAAGCTCGGGGATGGTACCAATCGATCCGCAGGACCCAAATTAGTCCAGATGCAACCACTTTCCAAGTCTCTCCGACCTTCACAAAAAAAGTTATTCAAGAATATCTCTTTCTCCTATGTGCTTTCATCCCTAACCCTAACCCTAACCCTTCCGAAAGTCGGAGAAGCTCAAGGATGGTACCGATCGATGCGCGCTACCCCATTTAGTGGGGGTAGAGCCTACTTGCAAGTCTCTCCGACCTTCACAAAAAAAGTTATTCAAGAATATCTCTTTCTCCTATGTGCTTTCATCCCTAACCCTAACCCTAACCCTTCCGAAAGTCGGAGAAGCTCAAGGATGGTACCGATCGATGCGCGCTACCCCATTTAGTGGGGGTAGAGCCTACTTGCAAGTCTCTCCGACCTTCACAAAAAAAGTTATTCAAGAATATCTCTTTCTCCTATGTGCTTTCATCCCTAACCCTAACCCTAACCCTTCCGAAAGTCGGAGAAGCTCAAGGATGGTACCGATCGATGCGCGCAACCCCATTTAGTGGGGGTAGAGCCTACTTGCAAGTCTCTCCGACCTTCACAAAAAAAGTTATTCAAGAATATCTCCTCAGATTTGGGAGAATTTCGTCGGTCGACCTCTTTCGAAGGTCGTACAAGCTCGGGGATGGTACCAATCGATCCGCAGGACCCAAATTAGTCCAGATGCAACCACTTTCCAAGTCTCTCCGACCTTCACAAAAAAAGTTATTCAAGAATATCTCTTTCTCCTATGTGCTTTCATCCCTAACCCTAACCCTAACCCTTCCGAAAGTCGGAGAAGCTCAAGGATGGTACCGATCGATGCGTGCTACCCCATTTAGTGGGGGTAGAGCCTACTTGCAAGTCTCTCCGACCTTCACAAAAAAAGTTATTCAAGAATATCTCTTTCTCCTATGTGCTTTCATCCCTAACCCTAACCCTTCCGAAAGTCGGAAAAGCTCAAGGATGGTACCGATCGATGCGCGCTACCCCATTTAGTGGGGGTAGAGCCTACTTGCAAGTCTCTCCGACCTTCACAAAAAAAGTTATTCAAGAATATCTCCTCAGATTTGGGGGAATTTCGTCGGTCGACCTCTTCCGAAGGTCGTACAAGCTCGGGGAGTGTACCAATCGATCCGCAGGACCCAAATTAGTCCAGATGCAACCACTTTCCAAGTCTCTCCGACCTTCACAAAAAAAGTTATTCAAGAATATTTCTTTCTCCTATGTGCTTTCATCCCTAACCCTAACCCTAACCCTTCCGAAAGTCGGAGAAGCTCAAGGATGGTACCGATCGATGCGCGCTACCCCATTTAGTGGGGGTAGAGCCTACTTGCAAGTCTCTCCGACCTTCACAAAAAAAGTTATTCAAGAATATCTCTTTCTCCTATGTGCTTTCATCCCTAACCCTAACCCTAACCCTTCCGAAAGTCGGAGAAGCTCAAGGATGGTACCGATCGATGCGCGCTATCCCATTTAGTGGGGGTAGAGCCTACTTGCAAGTCTCTCCGACCTTCACAAAAAAAGTTATTCAAGAATATCTCTTTCTCCTATGTGCTTTCATCCCTAACCCTAACCCTAACCCTTCCGAAAGTCGGAGAAGCTCAAGGATGGTACCGATCGATGCGCGCAACCCCATTTAGTGGGGGTAGAGCCTACTTGCAAGTCTCTCCGACCTTCACAAAAAAAGTTATTCAAGAATATCTCCTCAGATTTGGGGGAATTTCGTCGGTCGACCTCTTCCGAAGGTCGTACAAGCTCGGGGATGGTACCAATCGATCAGCAGGACCCAAATTAGTCCAGATGCAACCACTTTCCAAGTCTCTCCGACCTTCACAAAAAAAGTTATTCAAGAATATCTCTTTCTCCTATGTGCTTTCATCCCTAACCCTAACCCTAACCCTTCCGAAAGTCGGAGAAGCTCAAGGATGGTACCGATCGATGCGCGCTACCCCATTTAGTGGGGGTAGAGCCTACTTGCAAGTCTCTCCGACCTTCACAAAAAAAGTTATTCAAGAATATCTCTTTCTCCTATGTGCTTTCATCCCTAACCCTAACCCTAACCCTTCCGAAAGTCGGAGAAGCTCAAGGATGGTACGGATCGATGCGCGCTACCCCATTTAGTGGGGGTAGAGCCTACTTGCAAGTCTCTCCGACCTTCACAAAAAAAGTTATTCAAGAATATCTCCTCAGATTTGGGGGAATTTCGTCGGTCGACCTCTTCCGAAGGTCGTACAAGCTCGGGGATGGTACCAATCGATCCGCAGGACCCAAATTAGTCCAGATGCAACCACTTTTCAAGTCTCTCCGACCTTCACAAAAAAAGTTATTCAAGAATATCTCTTTCTCCTACGTGCTTTCATCCCTAACCCTAACCCTAACCCTTACGAAAGTCGGAGAAGCTCAAGGATGGTACCGATCGATGCGTGCTACCCCATTTAGTGGGGGTAGAGCCTACTTGCAAGTCTCTCCGACCTTCACAAAAAAAGTTATTCAAGAATATCTCTTTCTCCTATGTGCTTTCATCCCTAGCCCTAACCCTAACCCTTCCGAAAGTCGGAGAAGCTCAAGGATGGTACCGATCGATGCGCGCAACCCCATTTAGTGGGGGTAGAGCCTACTTGCAAGTCTCTCCGACCTTCACAAAAAAAGTTATTCAAGAATATCTCCTCAGATTTGGGGGAATTTCGTCGGTTGACCTCTTCCGAAGGTCGTACAAGCTCGGGGATGGTACCAATCGATCTGCAGGACCCAAATTAGTCCAGATGCAACCACTTTCCAAGTCTCTCCGACCTTCACAAAAGAAGTTATTCAAGAATATCTCTTTCTCCTATGTGCTTTCATCCCTAACCCTAACCCTAACCCTTCCGAAAGTCGGAGAAGCTCAAGGATGGTACCGATCGATGCGCGCTACCCCATTTAGTGGGGGTAGAGCCTACTTGCAAGTCTCTCCGACCTTCACAAAAAAAGTTATTCAAGAATATCTCTTTCTCCTATGTGCTTTCATCCCTAACCCTAACCCTTCCGAAAGTCGGAGAAGCTCAAGGATGGTACCGATCGATGCGCGCTACCCCATTTAGTGGGGGTAGAGCCTACTTGCAAGTCTCTCCGACCTTCACAAAAAAAGTTATTCAAGAATATCTCCTCAGATTTGGGGGAATTTCGTCGGTCGACCTCTTCCGAAGGTCGTACAAGCTCGGGGATGGTACCAATCGATCCGCAGGACCCAAATTAGTCCAGATGCAACCACTTTCCAAGTCTCTCCGACCTTCACAAAAAAAGTTATTCAAGAATATCTCTTTCTCCTATGTGCTTTCATCCCTAACCCTAACCCTAACCCTTCCGAAAGTCGGAGAAGCTCAAGGATGGTACCGATCGATGCGTGCTACCCCATTTAGTGGGGGTAGAGCCTACTTGCAAGTCTCTCCGACCTTCACAAAAAAAGTTATTCAAGAATATCTCTTTCTCCTATGTGCTTTCATCCCTAACCCTAACCCTAACCCTTCCGAAAGTCGGAGAAGCTCAAGGATGGTACCGATCGATGCGCGCAACCCCATTTAGTGGGGGTAGAGCCTACTTGCAAGTCTCTCCGACCTTCACAAAAAAAGTTATTCAAGAATATCTCTTTCTCCTATGTGCTTTCATCCCTAACCCTAACCCTAACCCTTCCGAAAGTCGGAGAAGCTCAAGGATGGTACCGATCGATGCGCGCAACCCCATTTAGTGGGGGTAGAGCCTACTTGCAAGTCTCTCCGACCTTCACAAAAAAAGTTATTCAAGAATATCTCCTCAGATTTGGGGGAATTTCGTCGGTCGACCTCTTCCGAAGGTCGTACAAGCTCGGGGATGGTACCAATCGATCTGCAGGACCCAAATTAGTCCAGATGCAACCACTTTCCAAGTCTCTCCGACCTTCACAAAAAAAGTTATTCAAGAATATCTCTTTCTCCTATGTGCTTTCATCCCTAACCCTAACCCTAACCCTTCCGAAAGTCGGAGAAGCTCAAGGATGGTACCGATCGATGCGTGCTACCCCATTTAGTGGGGGTAGAGCCTACTTGCAAGTCTCTCCGACCTTCACAAAAAAAGTTATTCAAGAATATCTCTTTCTCCTATGTGCTTTCATCCCTAACCCTAACCCTAACCCTTCCGAAAGTCGGAGAAGCTCAAGGATGGTACCGATCGATGCGCGCAACCCCATTTAGTGGGGGTAGAGCCTACTTGCAAGTCTCTCCGACCTTCACAAAAAAAGTTATTCAAGAATATCTCTTTCTCCTATGTGCTTTCATCCCTAACCCTAACCCTAACCCTTCCGAAAGTCGGAGAAGCTCAAGGATGGTACCGATCGATGCGCGCAACCCCATTTAGTGGGGGTAGAGCCTACTTGCAAGTCTCTCCGACCTTCACAAAAAAAGTTATTCAAGAATATCTCCTCAGATTTGGGGGAATTTCGTCGGTCGACCTCTTCCGAAGGTCGTACAAGCTCGGGGATGGTACCAATCGATCTGCAGGACCCAAATTAGTCCAGATGCAACCACTTTCCAAGTCTCTCCGACCTTCACAAAAAAAGTTATTCAAGAATATCTCTTTCTCCTATGTGCTTTCATCCCTAACCCTAACCCTAACCCTTCCGAAAGTCGGAGAAGCTCAAGGATGGTACCGATCGATGCGCGCTACCCCATTTAGTGGGGGTAGAGCCTACTTGCAAGTCTCTCCGACCTTCACAAAAAAAGTTATTCAAGAATATCTCTTTCTCCTATGTGCTTTCATCCCTAACCCTAACCCTAACCCTTCCGAAAGTCGGAGAAGCTCAAGGATGGTACCGATCGATGCGCGCTACCCCATTTAGTGGGGGTAGAGCCTACTTGCAAGTCTCTCCGACCTTCACAAAAAAAGTTATTCAAGAATATCTCCTCAGATTTGGGGGAATTTCGTCGGTCGACCTTTTCCGAAGGTCGTACAAGCTCGGGGATGGTACCAATCGATCCGCAGGACCCAAATTAGTCCAGATGCAACCACTTTCCAAGTCTCTCCGACCTTCACAAAAAAAGTTATTCAAGAATATCTCTTTCTCCTATGTGCTTTCATCCCTAACCCTAACCCTAACCCTTCCGAAAGTCGGAGAAGCTCAAGGATGGTACCGATCGATGCGCGCTACCCCATTTAGTGGGGGTAGAGCCTACTTGCAAGTCTCTCCGACCTTCACAAAAAAAGTTATTCAAGAATATCTCTTTCTCCTATGTGCTTTCATCCCTAACCCTAACCCTAACCCTTCCGAAAGTCGGAGAAGCTCAAGGATGGTACCGATCGATGCGCGCTACCCCATTTAGTGGGGGTAGAGCCTACTTGCAAGTCTCTCCGACCTTCACAAAAAAAGTTATTCAAGAATATCTCTTTCTCCTATGTGCTTTCATCCCTAACCCTAACCCTAACCCTTCCGAAAGTCGGAGAAGCTCAAGGATGGTACCGATCGATGCGCGCAACCCCATTTAGTGGGGGTAGAGCCTACTTGCAAGTCTCTCCGACCTTCACAAAAAAAGTTATTCAAGAATATCTCCTCAGATTTGGGAGAATTTCGTCGGTCGACCTCTTTCGAAGGTCGTACAAGCTCGGGGATGGTACCAATCGATCCGCAGGACCCAAATTAGTCCAGATGCAACCACTTTCCAAGTCTCTCCGACCTTCACAAAAAAAGTTATTCAAGAATATCTCTTTCTCCTATGTGCTTTCATCCCTAACCCTAACCCTAACCCTTCCGAAAGTCGGAGAAGCTCAAGGATGGTACCGATCGATGCGTGCTACCCCATTTAGTGGGGGTAGAGCCTACTTGCAAGTCTCTCCGACCTTCACAAAAAAAGTTATTCAAGAATATCTCTTTCTCCTATGTGCTTTCATCCCTAACCCTAACCCTTCCGAAAGTCGGAAAAGCTCAAGGATGGTACCGATCGATGCGCGCTACCCCATTTAGTGGGGGTAGAGCCTACTTGCAAGTCTCTCCGACCTTCACAAAAAAAGTTATTCAAGAATATCTCCTCAGATTTGGGGGAATTTCGTCGGTCGACCTCTTCCGAAGGTCGTACAAGCTCGGGGAGTGTACCAATCGATCCGCAGGACCCAAATTAGTCCAGATGCAACCACTTTCCAAGTCTCTCCGACCTTCACAAAAAAAGTTATTCAAGAATATTTCTTTCTCCTATGTGCTTTCATCCCTAACCCTAACCCTAACCCTTCCGAAAGTCGGAGAAGCTCAAGGATGGTACCGATCGATGCGCGCTACCCCATTTAGTGGGGGTAGAGCCTACTTGCAAGTCTCTCCGACCTTCACAAAAAAAGTTATTCAAGAATATCTCTTTCTCCTATGTGCTTTCATCCCTAACCCTAACCCTAACCCTTCCGAAAGTCGGAGAAGCTCAAGGATGGTACCGATCGATGCGCGCTATCCCATTTAGTGGGGGTAGAGCCTACTTGCAAGTCTCTCCGACCTTCACAAAAAAAGTTATTCAAGAATATCTCTTTCTCCTATGTGCTTTCATCCCTAACCCTAACCCTAACCCTTCCGAAAGTCGGAGAAGCTCAAGGATGGTACCGATCGATGCGCGCAACCCCATTTAGTGGGGGTAGAGCCTACTTGCAAGTCTCTCCGACCTTCACAAAAAAAGTTATTCAAGAATATCTCCTCAGATTTGGGGGAATTTCGTCGGTCGACCTCTTCCGAAGGTCGTACAAGCTCGGGGATGGTACCAATCGATCAGCAGGACCCAAATTAGTCCAGATGCAACCACTTTCCAAGTCTCTCCGACCTTCACAAAAAAAGTTATTCAAGAATATCTCTTTCTCCTATGTGCTTTCATCCCTAACCCTAACCCTAACCCTTCCGAAAGTCGGAGAAGCTCAAGGATGGTACCGATCGATGCGCGCTACCCCATTTAGTGGGGGTAGAGCCTACTTGCAAGTCTCTCCGACCTTCACAAAAAAAGTTATTCAAGAATATCTCTTTCTCCTATGTGCTTTCATCCCTAACCCTAACCCTAACCCTTCCGAAAGTCGGAGAAGCTCAAGGATGGTACGGATCGATGCGCGCTACCCCATTTAGTGGGGGTAGAGCCTACTTGCAAGTCTCTCCGACCTTCACAAAAAAAGTTATTCAAGAATATCTCCTCAGATTTGGGGGAATTTCGTCGGTCGACCTCTTCCGAAGGTCGTACAAGCTCGGGGATGGTACCAATCGATCCGCAGGACCCAAATTAGTCCAGATGCAACCACTTTTCAAGTCTCTCCGACCTTCACAAAAAAAGTTATTCAAGAATATCTCTTTCTCCTACGTGCTTTCATCCCTAACCCTAACCCTAACCCTTACGAAAGTCGGAGAAGCTCAAGGATGGTACCGATCGATGCGTGCTACCCCATTTAGTGGGGGTAGAGCCTACTTGCAAGTCTCTCCGACCTTCACAAAAAAAGTTATTCAAGAATATCTCTTTCTCCTATGTGCTTTCATCCCTAGCCCTAACCCTAACCCTTCCGAAAGTCGGAGAAGCTCAAGGATGGTACCGATCGATGCGCGCAACCCCATTTAGTGGGGGTAGAGCCTACTTGCAAGTCTCTCCGACCTTCACAAAAAAAGTTATTCAAGAATATCTCCTCAGATTTGGGGGAATTTCGTCGGTTGACCTCTTCCGAAGGTCGTACAAGCTCGGGGATGGTACCAATCGATCTGCAGGACCCAAATTAGTCCAGATGCAACCACTTTCCAAGTCTCTCCGACCTTCACAAAAGAAGTTATTCAAGAATATCTCTTTCTCCTATGTGCTTTCATCCCTAACCCTAACCCTAACCCTTCCGAAAGTCGGAGAAGCTCAAGGATGGTACCGATCGATGCGCGCTACCCCATTTAGTGGGGGTAGAGCCTACTTGCAAGTCTCTCCGACCTTCACAAAAAAAGTTATTCAAGAATATCTCTTTCTCCTATGTGCTTTCATCCCTAACCCTAACCCTTCCGAAAGTCGGAGAAGCTCAAGGATGGTACCGATCGATGCGCGCTACCCCATTTAGTGGGGGTAGAGCCTACTTGCAAGTCTCTCCGACCTTCACAAAAAAAGTTATTCAAGAATATCTCCTCAGATTTGGGGGAATTTCGTCGGTCGACCTCTTCCGAAGGTCGTACAAGCTCGGGGATGGTACCAATCGATCCGCAGGACCCAAATTAGTCCAGATGCAACCACTTTCCAAGTCTCTCCGACCTTCACAAAAAAAGTTATTCAAGAATATCTCTTTCTCCTATGTGCTTTCATCCCTAACCCTAACCCTAACCCTTCCGAAAGTCGGAGAAGCTCAAGGATGGTACTGATCGATGCGCGCTACCCCATTTAGTGGGGGTAGAGCCTACTTGCAAGTCTCTCCGACCTTCACAAAAAAAGTTATTCAAGAATATCTCTTTCTCCTATGTGCTTTCATCCCTAACCCTAACCCTAACCCTTCCGAAAGTCGGAGAAGCTCAAGGATGGTACCGATCGATGCGCGCAACCCCATTTAGTGGGGGTAGAGCCTACTTGCAAGTCTCTCCGACCTTCACAAAAAAAGTTATTCAAGAATATCTCCTCAGATTTGGGGGAATTTCGTCGGTCGACCTCTTCCGAAGGTCGTACAAGCTCGGGGATGGTACCAATCGATCCGCAGGACCCAAATTAGTCCAGATGCAACCACTTTCCAAGTCTCTCCGACCTTCACAAAAAAAGTTATTCAAGAATATCTCTTTCTCCTATGTGCTTTCATCCCTAACCCTAACCCTAACCCTTCCGAAAGTCGGAGAAGCTCAAGGATGGTACCGATCGATGCGCGCTACCCCATTTAGTGGGGGTAGAGCCTACTTGCAAGTCTCTCCGACCTTCACAAAAAAAGTTATTCAAGAATATCTCTTTCTCCTATGTGCTTTCATCCCTAACCCTAACCCTTCCGAAAGTCGGAGAAGCTCAAGGATGGTACCGATCGATGCGCGCTACCCCATTTAGTGGGGGTAGAGCCTACTTGCAAGTCTCTCCGACCTTCACAAAAAAAGTTATTCAAGAATATCTCTTTCTCCTATGTGCTTTCATCCCTAACCCTAACCCTAACCCTTCCGAAAGTCGGAGAAGCTCAAGGATGGTACCGATCGATGCGCGCTACCCCATTTAGTGGGGGTAGAGCCTACTTGCAAGTCTCTCCGACCTTCACAAAAAAAGTTATTCAAGAATATCTCTTTCTCCTATGTGCTTTCATCCCTAACCCTAACCCTAACCCTTCCAAAAGTCGGAGAAGCTCAAGGATGGTACCGATCGATGCGCGCTACCCCATTTAGTGGGGGTAGAGCCTACTTGCAAGTCTCTCCGACCTTCACAAAAAAAGTTATTCAAGAATATCTCTTTCTCCTATGTGCTTTCATCCCTAACCCTAACCCTAACCCTTCCGAAAGTCGGAGAAGCTCAAGGATGGTACCGATCGATGCGCGCTACCCCATTTAGTGGGGGTAGAGCCTACTTGCAAGTCTCTCCGACCTTCAAGAAAAAAGTTATTCAAGAATATCTCCTCAGATTTGGGGGAATTTCGTCGGTCGACCTCTTTCGAAGGTCGTACAAGCTCGGGGATGGTACCGATCGATCCGCAGGACCCAAATTAGTCCAGATGCAACCACTTTCCAAGTCTCTCCGACCTTCACAAAAAAAGTTATTCAAGAATATCTCTTTCTCCTATGTGCTTTCATCCCTAACCCTAACCCTAACCCTTCCGAAAGTCGGAGAAGCTCAAGGATGGTACCGATCGATGCGCGCTACCCCATTTAGTGGGGGTAGAGCCTACTTGCAAGTCTCTCCGACCTTCACAAAAAAAGTTATTCAAGAATATCTCTTTCTCCTATGTGCTTTCATCCCTAACCCTAACCCTAACCCTTCCGAAAGTCGGAGAAGCTCAAGGATGGTACCGATCGATGCGCGCTACCCCATTTAGTGGGGGTAGAGCCTACTTGCAAGTCTCTCCGACCTTCACAAAAAAAGTTATTCAAGAATATCTCTTCAGATTTGGGGGAATTTCGTCGGTCGACCTCTTCCGAAGGTCGTACAAGCTCGGGGATGGTACCAATCGATCCGCAGGACCCAAATTAGTCCAGATGCAACCACTTTCCAAGTCTCTCAGACCTTCACAAAAAAAGTTATTCAAGAATATCTCTTTCTCCTATGTGCTTTCATCCCTAACCCTAACCCTAACCCTTCCGAAAGTCGGAGAAGCTCAAGGATGGTACCGATCGATGCGCGCTACCCCATTTAGTGGGGGTAGAGCCTACTTGCAAGTCTCTCCGACCTTCACAAAAAAAGTTATTCAAGAATATCTCTTTCTCCTATGTGCTTTCATCCCTAACCCTAACCCTAACCCTTCCGAAAGTCGGAGAAGCTCAAGGATGGTACCGATCGATGCGCGTTACCCCATTTAGTGGGGGTAGAGCCTACTTGCAAGTCTCTCCGACCTTCACAAAAAAAGTTATTCAAGAATATCTCTTTCTCCTATGTGCTTTCATCCCTAACCCTAACCCTAACCCTTCCGAAAGTCGGAGAAGCTCAAGGATGGTACCGATCGATGCGTGCAACCCCATTTAGTGGGGGTAGAGCCTACTTGCAAGTCTCTCCGACCTTCACAAAAAAAGTTATTCAAGAATATCTCCTCAGATTTGGGGGAATTTCGTCGGTCGACCTCTTCCGAAGGTCGTACAAGCTCGGGGATGGTACCAATCGATCCGCAGGACCCAAATTAGTCCAGATGCAACCACTTTCCAAGTCTCTCCGACCTTCACAAAAAAAGTTATTCAAGAATATCTCTTTCTCCTATGTGCTTTCATCCCTAACCCTAACCCTAACCCTTCCGAAAGTCGGAGAAGCTCAAGGATGGTACCGATCGATGCGCGCTACCCCATTTAGTGGGGGTAGAGCCTACTTGCAAGTCTCTCCGACCTTCACAAAAAAAGTTATTCAAGAATATCTCTTTCTCCTATGTGCTTTCATCCCTAACCCTAACCCTAACCCTTCCGAAAGTCGGAGAAGCTCAAGGATGGTACCGATCGATGCGCGCTACCCCATTTAGTGGGGGTAGAGCCTACTTGCAAGTCTCTCCGACCTTCACAAAAAAAGTTATTCAAGAATATCTCCTCAGATTTGGGGGAATTTCGTCGGTCGACCTCTTCCGAAGGTCGTACAAGCTCGGGGATGGTACCAATCGATCCGCAGGACCCAAATTAGTCCAGATGCAACCACTTTCCAAGTCTCTCCGACCTTCACAAAAAAAGTTATTCAAGAATATCTCTTTCTCCTATGTGCTTTCATCCCTAACCCTAACCCTAACCCTTCCGAAAGTCGGAGAAGCTCAAGGATGGTACTGATCGATGCGCGCTACCCCATTTAGTGGGGGTAGAGCCTACTTGCAAGTCTCTCCGACCTTCACAAAAAAAGTTATTCAAGAATATCTCTTTCTCCTATGTGCTTTCATCCCTAACCCTAACCCTAACCCTTCCGAAAGTCGGAGAAGCTCAAGGATGGTACTGATCGATGCGCGCTACCCCATTTAGTGGGGGTAGAGCCTACTTGCAAGTCTCTCCGACCTTCACAAAAAAAGTTATTCAAGAATATCTCTTTCTCCTATGTGCTTTCATCCCTAACCCTAACCCTAACCCTTCCGAAAGTCGGAGAAGCTCAAGGATGGTACCGATCGATGCGCGCTACCCCATTTAGTGGGGGTAGAGCCTACTTGCAAGTCTCTCCGACCTTCACAAAAAAAGTTATTCAAGAATATCTCTTTCTCCTATGTGCTTTCATCCCTAACCCTAACCCTAACCCTTCCGAAAGTCGGAGAAGCTCAAGGATGGTACCGATCGATGCGCGCTACCCCATTTAGTGGGGGTAGAGCCTACTTGCAAGTCTCTCCGACCTTCACAAAAAAAGTTATTCAAGAATATCTCTTTCTCCTATGTGCTTTCATCCCTAACCCTAACCCTAACCCTTCCGAAAGTCGGAGAAGCTCAAGGATGGTACCGATCGATGCGCGCTACCCCATTTAGTGGGGGTAGAGCCTACTTGCAAGTCTCTCCGACCTTCACAAAAAAAGTTATTCAAGAATATCTCTTTCTCCTATGTGCTTTCATCCCTAACCCTAACCCTAACCCTTCCAAAAGTCGGAGAAGCTCAAGGATGGTACCGATCGATGCGCGCTACCCCATTTAGTGGGGGTAGAGCCTACTTGCAAGTCTCTCCGACCTTCACAAAAAAAGTTATTCAAGAATATCTCTTTCTCCTATGTGCTTTCATCCCTAACCCTAACCCTAACCCTTCCGAAAGTCGGAGAAGCTCAAGGATTGTACCGATCGATGCGCGCTACCCCATTTAGTGGGGGTAGAGCCTACTTGCAAGTCTCTCCGACCTTCACAAAAAAAGTTATTCAAGAATATCTCTTTCTCCTATGTGCTTTCATCCCTAACCCTAACCCTAACCCTTCCGAAAGTCGGAGAAGCTCAAGGATGGTACCGATCGATGCGCGCAACCCCATTTAGTGGGGGTAGAGCCTACTTGCAAGTCTCTCCGACCTTCACAAAAAAAGTTATTCAAGAATATCTCCTCAGATTTGGGGGAATTTCGTCGGTCGACCTCTTTCGAAGGTCGTACAAGCTCGGGGATGGTACCAATCGATCCGCAGGACCCAAATTAGTCCAGATGCAACCACTTTCCAAGTCTCTCCGACCTTCACAAAAAAAGTTATTCAAGAATATCTCTTTCTCCTATGTGCTTTCATCCCTAACCCTAACCCTTCCGAAAGTCGGAGAAGCTCAAGGATGGTACCGATCGATGTGCGCTACCCCATTTAGTGGGGGTAGAGCCTACTTGCAAGTCTCTCCGACCTTCACAAAAAAAGTTATTCAAGAATATCTCTTTCTCCTATGTGCTTTCATCCCTAACCCTAACCCTAACCCTTCCGAAAGTCGGAGAAGCTCAAGGATGGTACCGATCGATGCGCGCTACCCCATTTAGTGGGGGTAGAGCCTACCTGCAAGTCTCTCCGACCTTCACAAAAAAAGTTATTCAAGAATATCTCCTCAGATTTGGGGGAATTTCGTCGGTCGACCTCTTTCGAAGGTCGTACAAGCTCGGGGATGGTACCAATCGATCCGCAGGACCCAAATTAGTCCAGATGCAACCACTTTCCAAGTCTCTCCGACCTTCACAAAAAAAGTTATTCAAGAATATCTCTTTCTCCTATGTGCTTTCATCCCTAACCCTAACCCTTCCGAAAGTCGGAGAAGCTCAAGGATGGTACCGATCGATGCGCGCTACCCCATTTAGTGGGGGTAGAGCCTACTTGCAAGTCTCTCCGACCTTCACAAAAAAAGTTATTCAAGAATATCTCTTTCTCCTATGTGCTTTCATCCCTAACCCTAACCCTTCCGAAAGTCGGAGAAGCTCAAGGATGGTACCGATCGATGCGCGCTACCCCATTTAGTGGGGGTAGAGCCTACCTGCAAGTCTCTCCGACCTTCACAAAAAAAGTTATTCAAGAATATCTCCTCAGATTTGGGGGAATTTCGTCGGTCGACCTCTTCCGAAGGTCGTACAAGCTCGGGGATGGTACCAATCGATCCGCAGGACCCAAATTAGTCCAGATGCAACCACTTTCCAAGTCTCTCCGACCTTCACAAAAAAAGTTATTCAAGAATATCTCTTTCTCCTATGTGCTTTCATCCCTAACCCTAACCCTAACCCTTCCGAAAGTCGGAGAAGCTCAAGGATGGTACTGATCGATGCGCGCTACCCCATTTAGTGGGGGTAGAGCCTACTTGCAAGTCTCTCCGACCTTCACAAAAAAAGTTATTCAAGAATATCTCTTTCTCCTATGTGCTTTCATCCCTAACCCTAACCCTAACCCTTCCGAAAGTCGGAGAAGCTCAAGGATGGTACTGATCGATGCGCGCTACCCCATTTAGTGGGGGTAGAGCCTACTTGCAAGTCTCTCCGACCTTCACAAAAAAAGTTATTCAAGAATATCTCTTTCTCCTATGTGCTTTCATCCCTAACCCTAACCCTAACCCTTCCGAAAGTCGGAGAAGCTCAAGGATGGTACCGATCGATGCGCGCTACCCCATTTAGTGGGGGTAGAGCCTACTTGCAAGTCTCTCCGACCTTCACAAAAAAAGTTATTCAAGAATATCTCTTTCTCCTATGTGCTTTCATCCCTAACCCTAACCCTAACCCTTCCGAAAGTCGGAGAAGCTCAAGGATGGTACCGATCGATGCGCGCTACCCCATTTAGTGGGGGTAGAGCCTACTTGCAAGTCTCTCCGACCTTCACAAAAAAAGTTATTCAAGAATATCTCTTTCTCCTATGTGCTTTCATCCCTAACCCTAACCCTAACCCTTCCGAAAGTCGGAGAAGCTCAAGGATGGTACCGATCGATGCGCGCTACCCCATTTAGTGGGGGTAGAGCCTACTTGCAAGTCTCTCCGACCTTCACAAAAAAAGTTATTCAAGAATATCTCTTTCTCCTATGTGCTTTCATCCCTAACCCTAACCCTAACCCTTCCAAAAGTCGGAGAAGCTCAAGGATGGTACCGATCGATGCGCGCTACCCCATTTAGTGGGGGTAGAGCCTACTTGCAAGTCTCTCCGACCTTCACAAAAAAAGTTATTCAAGAATATCTCTTTCTCCTATGTGCTTTCATCCCTAACCCTAACCCTAACCCTTCCGAAAGTCGGAGAAGCTCAAGGATTGTACCGATCGATGCGCGCTACCCCATTTAGTGGGGGTAGAGCCTACTTGCAAGTCTCTCCGACCTTCACAAAAAAAGTTATTCAAGAATATCTCTTTCTCCTATGTGCTTTCATCCCTAACCCTAACCCTAACCCTTCCGAAAGTCGGAGAAGCTCAAGGATGGTACCGATCGATGCGCGCAACCCCATTTAGTGGGGGTAGAGCCTACTTGCAAGTCTCTCCGACCTTCACAAAAAAAGTTATTCAAGAATATCTCCTCAGATTTGGGGGAATTTCGTCGGTCGACCTCTTTCGAAGGTCGTACAAGCTCGGGGATGGTACCAATCGATCCGCAGGACCCAAATTAGTCCAGATGCAACCACTTTCCAAGTCTCTCCGACCTTCACAAAAAAAGTTATTCAAGAATATCTCTTTCTCCTATGTGCTTTCATCCCTAACCCTAACCCTTCCGAAAGTCGGAGAAGCTCAAGGATGGTACCGATCGATGCGCGCTACCCCATTTAGTTGGGGTAGAGCCTACTTGCAAGTCTCTCCGACCTTCACAAAAAAAGTTATTCAAGAATATCTCTTTCTCCTATGTGCTTTCATCCCTAACCCTAACCCTTCCGAAAGTCGGAGAAGCTCAAGGATGGTACCGATCGATGCGCGCTACCCCATTTAGTGGGGGTAGAGCCTACCTGCAAGTCTCTCCGACCTTCACAAAAAAAGTTATTCAAGAATATCTCCTCAGATTTGGGGGAATTTCGTCGGTCGACCTCTTCCGAAGGTCGTACAAGCTCGGGGATGGTACCAATCGATCCGCAGGACCCAAATTAGTCCAGATGCAACCACTTTCCAAGTCTCTCCGACCTTCACAAAAAAAGTTATTCAAGAATATCTCTTTCTCCTATGTGCTTTCATCCCTAACCCTAACCCTTCCGAAAGTCGGAGAAGCTCAAGGATGGTACCGATCGATGCGCGCTACCCCATTTAGTGGGGGTAGAGCCTACTTGCAAGTCTCTCCGACCTTCACAAAAAAAGTTATTCAAGAATATCTCTTTCTCCTATGTGCTTTCATCCCTAACCCTAACCCTAACCCTTCCAAAAGTCGGAGAAGCTCAAGGATGGTACCGATCGATGCGCGCTACCCCATTTAGTGGGGGTAGAGCCTACTTGCAAGTCTCTCCGACCTTCACAAAAAAAGTTATTCAAGAATATCTCTTTCTCCTATGTGCTTTCATCCCTAACCCTAACCCTAACCCTTCCGAAAGTCGGAGAAGCTCAAGGATGGTACCGATCGATGCGCGCTACCCCATTTAGTGGGGGTAGAGCCTACTTGCAAGTCTCTCCGACCTTCAAGAAAAAAGTTATTCAAGAATATCTCCTCAGATTTGGGGGAATTTCGTCGGTCGACCTCTTTCGAAGGTCGTACAAGCTCGGGGATGGTACCGATCGATCCGCAGGACCCAAATTAGTCCAGATGCAACCACTTTCCAAGTCTCTCCGACCTTCACAAAAAAAGTTATTCAAGAATATCTCTTTCTCCTATGTGCTTTCATCCCTAACCCTAACCCTAACCCTTCCGAAAGTCGGAGAAGCTCAAGGATGGTACCGATCGATGCGCGCTACCCCATTTAGTGGGGGTAGAGCCTACTTGCAAGTCTCTCCGACCTTCACAAAAAAAGTTATTCAAGAATATCTCTTTCTCCTATGTGCTTTCATCCCTAACCCTAACCCTAACCCTTCCGAAAGTCGGAGAAGCTCAAGGATGGTACCGATCGATGCGCGCTACCCCATTTAGTGGGGGTAGAGCCTACTTGCAAGTCTCTCCGACCTTCACAAAAAAAGTTATTCAAGAATATCTCTTCAGATTTGGGGGAATTTCGTCGGTCGACCTCTTCCGAAGGTCGTACAAGCTCGGGGATGGTACCAATCGATCCGCAGGACCCAAATTAGTCCAGATGCAACCACTTTCCAAGTCTCTCAGACCTTCACAAAAAAAGTTATTCAAGAATATCTCTTTCTCCTATGTGCTTTCATCCCTAACCCTAACCCTAACCCTTCCGAAAGTCGGAGAAGCTCAAGGATGGTACCGATCGATGCGCGCTACCCCATTTAGTGGGGGTAGAGCCTACTTGCAAGTCTCTCCGACCTTCACAAAAAAAGTTATTCAAGAATATCTCTTTCTCCTATGTGCTTTCATCCCTAACCCTAACCCTAACCCTTCCAAAAGTCGGAGAAGCTCAAGGATGGTACCGATCGATGCGCGCTACCCCATTTAGTGGGGGTAGAGCCTACTTGCAAGTCTCTCCGACCTTCACAAAAAAAGTTATTCAAGAATATCTCTTTCTCCTATGTGCTTTCATCCCTAACCCTAACCCTAACCCTTCCGAAAGTCGGAGAAGCTCAAGGATTGTACCGATCGATGCGCGCTACCCCATTTAGTGGGGGTAGAGCCTACTTGCAAGTCTCTCCGACCTTCACAAAAAAAGTTATTCAAGAATATCTCTTTCTCCTATGTGCTTTCATCCCTAACCCTAACCCTAACCCTTCCGAAAGTCGGAGAAGCTCAAGGATGGTACCGATCGATGCGCGCAACCCCATTTAGTGGGGGTAGAGCCTACTTGCAAGTCTCTCCGACCTTCACAAAAAAAGTTATTCAAGAATATCTCCTCAGATTTGGGGGAATTTCGTCGGTCGACCTCTTTCGAAGGTCGTACAAGCTCGGGGATGGTACCAATCGATCCGCAGGACCCAAATTAGTCCAGATGCAACCACTTTCCAAGTCTCTCCGACCTTCACAAAAAAAGTTATTCAAGAATATCTCTTTCTCCTATGTGCTTTCATCCCTAACCCTAACCCTTCCGAAAGTCGGAGAAGCTCAAGGATGGTACCGATCGATGCGCGCTACCCCATTTAGTTGGGGTAGAGCCTACTTGCAAGTCTCTCCGACCTTCACAAAAAAAGTTATTCAAGAATATCTCTTTCTCCTATGTGCTTTCATCCCTAACCCTAACCCTTCCGAAAGTCGGAGAAGCTCAAGGATGGTACCGATCGATGCGCGCTACCCCATTTAGTGGGGGTAGAGCCTACCTGCAAGTCTCTCCGACCTTCACAAAAAAAGTTATTCAAGAATATCTCCTCAGATTTGGGGGAATTTCGTCGGTCGACCTCTTCCGAAGGTCGTACAAGCTCGGGGATGGTACCAATCGATCCGCAGGACCCAAATTAGTCCAGATGCAACCACTTTCCAAGTCTCTCCGACCTTCACAAAAAAAGTTATTCAAGAATATCTCTTTCTCCTATGTGCTTTCATCCCTAACCCTAACCCTTCCGAAAGTCGGAGAAGCTCAAGGATGGTACCGATCGATGCGCGCTACCCCATTTAGTGGGGGTAGAGCCTACTTGCAAGTCTCTCCGACCTTCACAAAAAAAGTTATTCAAGAATATCTCTTTCTCCTATGTGCTTTCATCCCTAACCCTAACCCTAACCCTTCCAAAAGTCGGAGAAGCTCAAGGATGGTACCGATCGATGCGCGCTACCCCATTTAGTGGGGGTAGAGCCTACTTGCAAGTCTCTCCGACCTTCACAAAAAAAGTTATTCAAGAATATCTCTTTCTCCTATGTGCTTTCATCCCTAACCCTAACCCTAACCCTTCCGAAAGTCGGAGAAGCTCAAGGATGGTACCGATCGATGCGCGCTACCCCATTTAGTGGGGGTAGAGCCTACTTGCAAGTCTCTCCGACCTTCAAGAAAAAAGTTATTCAAGAATATCTCCTCAGATTTGGGGGAATTTCGTCGGTCGACCTCTTTCGAAGGTCGTACAAGCTCGGGGATGGTACCGATCGATCCGCAGGACCCAAATTAGTCCAGATGCAACCACTTTCCAAGTCTCTCCGACCTTCACAAAAAAAGTTATTCAAGAATATCTCTTTCTCCTATGTGCTTTCATCCCTAACCCTAACCCTAACCCTTCCGAAAGTCGGAGAAGCTCAAGGATGGTACCGATCGATGCGCGCTACCCCATTTAGTGGGGGTAGAGCCTACTTGCAAGTCTCTCCGACCTTCACAAAAAAAGTTATTCAAGAATATCTCTTTCTCCTATGTGCTTTCATCCCTAACCCTAACCCTAACCCTTCCGAAAGTCGGAGAAGCTCAAGGATGGTACCGATCGATGCGCGCTACCCCATTTAGTGGGGGTAGAGCCTACTTGCAAGTCTCTCCGACCTTCACAAAAAAAGTTATTCAAGAATATCTCTTCAGATTTGGGGGAATTTCGTCGGTCGACCTCTTCCGAAGGTCGTACAAGCTCGGGGATGGTACCAATCGATCCGCAGGACCCAAATTAGTCCAGATGCAACCACTTTCCAAGTCTCTCAGACCTTCACAAAAAAAGTTATTCAAGAATATCTCTTTCTCCTATGTGCTTTCATCCCTAACCCTAACCCTAACCCTTCCGAAAGTCGGAGAAGCTCAAGGATGGTACCGATCGATGCGCGCTACCCCATTTAGTGGGGGTAGAGCCTACTTGCAAGTCTCTCCGACCTTCACAAAAAAAGTTATTCAAGAATATCTCTTTCTCCTATGTGCTTTCATCCCTAACCCTAACCCTAACCCTTCCGAAAGTCGGAGAAGCTCAAGGATGGTACCGATCGATGCGCGCTACCCCATTTAGTGGGGGTAGAGCCTACTTGCAAGTCTCTCCGACCTTCACAAAAAAAGTTATTCAAGAATATCTCTTTCTCCTATGTGCTTTCATCCCTAACCCTAACCCTAACCCTTCCGAAAGTCGGAGAAGCTCAAGGATGGTACCGATCGATGCGTGCAACCCCATTTAGTGGGGGTAGAGCCTACTTGCAAGTCTCTCCGACCTTCACAAAAAAAGTTATTCAAGAATATCTCCTCAGATTTGGGGGAATTTCGTCGGTCGACCTCTTCCGAAGGTCGTACAAGCTCGGGGATGGTACCAATCGATCCGCAGGACCCAAATTAGTCCAGATGCAACCACTTTCCAAGTCTCTCCGACCTTCACAAAAAAAGTTATTCAAGAATATCTCTTTCTCCTATGTGCTTTCATCCCTAACCCTAACCCTAACCCTTCCGAAAGTCGGAGAAGCTCAAGGATGGTACCGATCGATGCGCGCTACCCCATTTAGTGGGGGTAGAGCCTACTTGCAAGTCTCTCCGACCTTCACAAAAAAAGTTATTCAAGAATATCTCTTTCTCCTATGTGCTTTCATCCCTAACCCTAACCCTAACCCTTCCGAAAGTCGGAGAAGCTCAAGGATGGTACCGATCGATGCGCGCTACCCCATTTAGTGGGGGTAGAGCCTACTTGCAAGTCTCTCCGACCTTCACAAAAAAAGTTATTCAAGAATATCTCCTCAGATTTGGGGGAATTTCGTCGGTCGACCTCTTCCGAAGGTCGTACAAGCTCGGGGATGGTACCAATCGATCCGCAGGACCCAAATTAGTCCAGATGCAACCACTTTCCAAGTCTCTCCGACCTTCACAAAAAAAGTTATTCAAGAATATCTCTTTCTCCTATGTGCTTTCATCCCTAACCCTAACCCTAACCCTTCCGAAAGTCGGAGAAGCTCAAGGATGGTACTGATCGATGCGCGCTACCCCATTTAGTGGGGGTAGAGCCTACTTGCAAGTCTCTCCGACCTTCACAAAAAAAGTTATTCAAGAATATCTCTTTCTCCTATGTGCTTTCATCCCTAACCCTAACCCTAACCCTTCCGAAAGTCGGAGAAGCTCAAGGATGGTACTGATCGATGCGCGCTACCCCATTTAGTGGGGGTAGAGCCTACTTGCAAGTCTCTCCGACCTTCACAAAAAAAGTTATTCAAGAATATCTCTTTCTCCTATGTGCTTTCATCCCTAACCCTAACCCTAACCCTTCCGAAAGTCGGAGAAGCTCAAGGATGGTACCGATCGATGCGCGCTACCCCATTTAGTGGGGGTAGAGCCTACTTGCAAGTCTCTCCGACCTTCACAAAAAAAGTTATTCAAGAATATCTCTTTCTCCTATGTGCTTTCATCCCTAACCCTAACCCTAACCCTTCCGAAAGTCGGAGAAGCTCAAGGATGGTACCGATCGATGCGCGCTACCCCATTTAGTGGGGGTAGAGCCTACTTGCAAGTCTCTCCGACCTTCACAAAAAAAGTTATTCAAGAATATCTCTTTCTCCTATGTGCTTTCATCCCTAACCCTAACCCTAACCCTTCCGAAAGTCGGAGAAGCTCAAGGATGGTACCGATCGATGCGCGCTACCCCATTTAGTGGGGGTAGAGCCTACTTGCAAGTCTCTCCGACCTTCACAAAAAAAGTTATTCAAGAATATCTCTTTCTCCTATGTGCTTTCATCCCTAACCCTAACCCTAACCCTTCCAAAAGTCGGAGAAGCTCAAGGATGGTACCGATCGATGCGCGCTACCCCATTTAGTGGGGGTAGAGCCTACTTGCAAGTCTCTCCGACCTTCACAAAAAAAGTTATTCAAGAATATCTCTTTCTCCTATGTGCTTTCATCCCTAACCCTAACCCTAACCCTTCCGAAAGTCGGAGAAGCTCAAGGATTGTACCGATCGATGCGCGCTACCCCATTTAGTGGGGGTAGAGCCTACTTGCAAGTCTCTCCGACCTTCACAAAAAAAGTTATTCAAGAATATCTCTTTCTCCTATGTGCTTTCATCCCTAACCCTAACCCTAACCCTTCCGAAAGTCGGAGAAGCTCAAGGATGGTACCGATCGATGCGCGCAACCCCATTTAGTGGGGGTAGAGCCTACTTGCAAGTCTCTCCGACCTTCACAAAAAAAGTTATTCAAGAATATCTCCTCAGATTTGGGGGAATTTCGTCGGTCGACCTCTTTCGAAGGTCGTACAAGCTCGGGGATGGTACCAATCGATCCGCAGGACCCAAATTAGTCCAGATGCAACCACTTTCCAAGTCTCTCCGACCTTCACAAAAAAAGTTATTCAAGAATATCTCTTTCTCCTATGTGCTTTCATCCCTAACCCTAACCCTTCCGAAAGTCGGAGAAGCTCAAGGATGGTACCGATCGATGTGCGCTACCCCATTTAGTGGGGGTAGAGCCTACTTGCAAGTCTCTCCGACCTTCACAAAAAAAGTTATTCAAGAATATCTCTTTCTCCTATGTGCTTTCATCCCTAACCCTAACCCTAACCCTTCCGAAAGTCGGAGAAGCTCAAGGATGGTACCGATCGATGCGCGCTACCCCATTTAGTGGGGGTAGAGCCTACCTGCAAGTCTCTCCGACCTTCACAAAAAAAGTTATTCAAGAATATCTCCTCAGATTTGGGGGAATTTCGTCGGTCGACCTCTTTCGAAGGTCGTACAAGCTCGGGGATGGTACCAATCGATCCGCAGGACCCAAATTAGTCCAGATGCAACCACTTTCCAAGTCTCTCCGACCTTCACAAAAAAAGTTATTCAAGAATATCTCTTTCTCCTATGTGCTTTCATCCCTAACCCTAACCCTTCCGAAAGTCGGAGAAGCTCAAGGATGGTACCGATCGATGCGCGCTACCCCATTTAGTGGGGGTAGAGCCTACTTGCAAGTCTCTCCGACCTTCACAAAAAAAGTTATTCAAGAATATCTCTTTCTCCTATGTGCTTTCATCCCTAACCCTAACCCTTCCGAAAGTCGGAGAAGCTCAAGGATGGTACCGATCGATGCGCGCTACCCCATTTAGTGGGGGTAGAGCCTACCTGCAAGTCTCTCCGACCTTCACAAAAAAAGTTATTCAAGAATATCTCCTCAGATTTGGGGGAATTTCGTCGGTCGACCTCTTCCGAAGGTCGTACAAGCTCGGGGATGGTACCAATCGATCCGCAGGACCCAAATTAGTCCAGATGCAACCACTTTCCAAGTCTCTCCGACCTTCACAAAAAAAGTTATTCAAGAATATCTCTTTCTCCTATGTGCTTTCATCCCTAACCCTAACCCTAACCCTTCCGAAAGTCGGAGAAGCTCAAGGATGGTACTGATCGATGCGCGCTACCCCATTTAGTGGGGGTAGAGCCTACTTGCAAGTCTCTCCGACCTTCACAAAAAAAGTTATTCAAGAATATCTCTTTCTCCTATGTGCTTGCATCCCTAACCCTAACCCTAACCCTTCCGAAAGTCGGAGAAGCTCAAGGATGGTACTGATCGATGCGCGCTACCCCATTTAGTGGGGGTAGAGCCTACTTGCAAGTCTCTCCGACCTTCACAAAAAAAGTTATTCAAGAATATCTCTTTCTCCTATGTGCTTTCATCCCTAACCCTAACCCTAACCCTTCCGAAAGTCGGAGAAGCTCAAGGATGGTACCGATCGATGCGCGCTACCCCATTTAGTGGGGGTAGAGCCTACTTGCAAGTCTCTCCGACCTTCACAAAAAAAGTTATTCAAGAATATCTCTTTCTCCTATGTGCTTTCATCCCTAACCCTAACCCTAACCCTTCCGAAAGTCGGAGAAGCTCAAGGATGGTACCGATCGATGCGCGCTACCCCATTTAGTGGGGGTAGAGCCTACTTGCAAGTCTCTCCGACCTTCACAAAAAAAGTTATTCAAGAATATCTCTTTCTCCTATGTGCTTTCATCCCTAACCCTAACCCTAACCCTTCCGAAAGTCGGAGAAGCTCAAGGATGGTACCGATCGATGCGCGCTACCCCATTTAGTGGGGGTAGAGCCTACTTGCAAGTCTCTCCGACCTTCACAAAAAAAGTTATTCAAGAATATCTCTTTCTCCTATGTGCTTTCATCCCTAACCCTAACCCTAACCCTTCCAAAAGTCGGAGAAGCTCAAGGATGGTACCGATCGATGCGCGCTACCCCATTTAGTGGGGGTAGAGCCTACTTGCAAGTCTCTCCGACCTTCACAAAAAAAGTTATTCAAGAATATCTCTTTCTCCTATGTGCTTTCATCCCTAACCCTAACCCTAACCCTTCCGAAAGTCGGAGAAGCTCAAGGATTGTACCGATCGATGCGCGCTACCCCATTTAGTGGGGGTAGAGCCTACTTGCAAGTCTCTCCGACCTTCACAAAAAAAGTTATTCAAGAATATCTCTTTCTCCTATGTGCTTTCATCCCTAACCCTAACCCTAACCCTTCCGAAAGTCGGAGAAGCTCAAGGATGGTACCGATCGATGCGCGCAACCCCATTTAGTGGGGGTAGAGCCTACTTGCAAGTCTCTCCGACCTTCACAAAAAAAGTTATTCAAGAATATCTCCTCAGATTTGGGGGAATTTCGTCGGTCGACCTCTTTCGAAGGTCGTACAAGCTCGGGGATGGTACCAATCGATCCGCAGGACCCAAATTAGTCCAGATGCAACCACTTTCCAAGTCTCTCCGACCTTCACAAAAAAAGTTATTCAAGAATATCTCTTTCTCCTATGTGCTTTCATCCCTAACCCTAACCCTTCCGAAAGTCGGAGAAGCTCAAGGATGGTACCGATCGATGCGCGCTACCCCATTTAGTTGGGGTAGAGCCTACTTGCAAGTCTCTCCGACCTTCACAAAAAAAGTTATTCAAGAATATCTCTTTCTCCTATGTGCTTTCATCCCTAACCCTAACCCTTCCGAAAGTCGGAGAAGCTCAAGGATGGTACCGATCGATGCGCGCTACCCCATTTAGTGGGGGTAGAGCCTACCTGCAAGTCTCTCCGACCTTCACAAAAAAAGTTATTCAAGAATATCTCCTCAGATTTGGGGGAATTTCGTCGGTCGACCTCTTCCGAAGGTCGTACAAGCTCGGGGATGGTACCAATCGATCCGCAGGACCCAAATTAGTCCAGATGCAACCACTTTCCAAGTCTCTCCGACCTTCACAAAAAAAGTTATTCAAGAATATCTCTTTCTCCTATGTGCTTTCATCCCTAACCCTAACCCTTCCGAAAGTCGGAGAAGCTCAAGGATGGTACCGATCGATGCGCGCTACCCCATTTAGTGGGGGTAGAGCCTACTTGCAAGTCTCTCCGACCTTCACAAAAAAAGTTATTCAAGAATATCTCTTTCTCCTATGTGCTTTCATCCCTAACCCTAACCCTTCCGAAAGTCGGAGAAGCTCAAGGATGGTACCGATCGATGCGCGCAACCCCATTTAGTGGGGGTAGAGCCTACTTGCAAGTCTCTCCGACCTTCACAAAAAAAGTTATTCAAGAATATCTCCTCAGATTTGGGGGAATTTCATCGGTCGACCTCTTTCGAAGGTCGTACAAGCTCAAAGATGGTACCAATCGATCCGCAGGACCCAAATTAGTCCAGATGCAACCACTTTCCAAGTCTCTCCGACCTTCACAAAAAAAGTTATTCAAGAATATCTCTTTCTCCTATGTGCTTTCATCCCTAACCCTAACCCTTCCGAAAGTCGGAGAAGCTCAAGGATGGTACCGATCGATGCGCGCTACCCCATTTAGTGGGGGTAGAGCCTACTTGCAAGTCTCTCTGACCTTCACAAAAAAAGTTATTCAAGAATATCTCTTTCTCCTATGTGCTTTCATCCCTAACCCTAACCCTAACCCTTCCGAAAGTCGGAGAAGCTCAAGGATGGTACCGATCGATGCGCGCTACCCCATTTAGTTGGGGTAGAGCCTACCTGCAAGTCTCTCCGACCTTCACAAAAAAAGTTATTCAAGAATATCTCCTCAGATTTGGGGGAATTTCGTCGGTCGACCTCTTCCGAAGGTCGTACAAGCTCGGGGATGGTACCAATCGATCCGCAGGACCCAAATTAGTCCAGATGCAACCACTTTCCAAGTCTCTCCGACCTTCACAAAAAAAGTTATTCAAGAATATCTCTTTCTCCTATGTGCTTTCATCCCTAACCCTAACCCTTCCGAAAGTCGGAGAAGCTCAAGGATGGTACCGATCGATGCGCGCTACCCCATTTAGTGGGGGTAGAGCCTACTTGCAAGTCTCTCCGACCTTCACAAAAAAAGTTATTCAAGAATATCTCTTTCTCCTATGTGCTTTCATCCCTAACCCTAACCCTTCCGAAAGTCGGAGAAGCTCAAGGATGGTACCGATCGATGCGCGCTACCCCATTTAGTGGGGGTAGAGCCTACCTCCAAGTCTCTCCGACCTTCACAAAAAAAGTTATTCAAGAATATCTCCTCAGATTTGGGGGAATTTCGTCGGTCGACCTCTTCCGAAGGTCGTACAAGCTCGGGGATGGTACCAATCGATCCGCAGGACCCAAATTAGTCCAGATGCAACCACTTTCCAAGTCTCTCCGACCTTCACAAAAAAAGTTATTCAAGAATATCTCTTTCTCCTATGTGCTTTCATCCCTAACCCTAACCCTAACCCTTCCGAAAGTCGGAAAAGCTCAAGGATGGTACCGATCGATGCGCGCTACCCCATTTAGTGGGGGTAGAGCCTACTTGCAAGTCTCTCCGACCTTCACAAAAAAAGTTATTCAAGAATATCTCTTTCTCCTATGTGCTTTCATCCCTAACCCTAACCCTTCCGAAAGTCGGAGAAGCTCAAGGATGGTACCGATCGATGCGCGCTACCCCATTTAGTGGGGGTAGAGCCTACTTGCAAGTCTCTCCGACCTTCACAAAAAAAGTTATTCAAGAATATCTCTTTCTCCTATGTGCTTTCATCCCTAACCCTAACCCTAACCCTTCCGAAAGTCGGAGAAGCTCAAGGATGGTACCGATCGATGCGCGCAACCCCATTTAGTGGGGGTAGAGCCTACTTGCAAGTCTCTCCGACCTTCACAAAAAAAGTTATTCAAGAATATCTCCTCAGATTTGGGGGAATTTCGTCGGTCGACCTCTTCCGAAGGTCGTAAAAGCTCGGGGATGGTACCAATCGATCCGCAGGACCCAAATTAGTCCAGATGCAACCACTTTCCAAGTCTCTCCGACCTTCACAAAAAAAGTTATTCAAGAATATCTCTTTCTCCTATGTGCTTTCATCCCTAACCCTAACCCTAACCCTTCCGAAAGTCGGAGAAGCTCAAGGATGGTACCGATCGATGCGCGCTACCCCATTTAGTGGGGGTAGAGCCTACTTGCAAGTCTCTCCGACCTTCACAAAAAAAGTTATTCAAGAATATCTCCTCAGATTTGGGGGAATTTCGTCGGTCGACCTCTTCCGAAGGTCGTACAAGCTCGGGGATGGTACCAATCGATCCGCAGGACCCAAATTAGTCCAGATGCAACCACTTTCCAAGTCTCTCCGACCTTCACAAAAAAAGTTATTCAAGAATATCTCTTTCTCCTATGTGCTTTCATCCCTAACCCTAACCCTAACCCTTCCGAAAGTCGGAGAAGCTCTAGGATGGTACCGATCGATGCGCGCAACCCCATTTAGTGGGGGTAGAGCCTACTTGCAAGTCTCTCCGACCTTCACAAAAAAAGTTATTCAAGAATATCTCCTCAGATTTGGGGGAATTTCGTCGGTCGACCTCTTTCGAAGGTCGTACAAGCTCGGGGATGGTACCAATCGATCCGCAGGACCCAAATTAGTCCAGATGCAACCACTTTCCAAGTCTCTCCGACCTTCACAAAAAAAGTTATTCAAGAATATCTCTTTCTCCTATGTGCTTTCATCCCTAACCCTAACCCTTCCGAAAGTCGGAGAAGCTCAAGGATGGTACCGATCGATGCGCGCTACCCCATTTAGTGGGGGTAGAGCCTACTTGCAAGTCTCTCCGACCTTCACAAAAAAAGTTATTCAAGAATATCTCTTTCTCCTATGTGCTTTCATCCCTAACCCTAACCCTAACCTTCCGAAAGTCGGAGAAGCTCAAGGATGGTACCGATTGATGCGCGCTACCCCATTTAGTGGGGGTAGAGCCTACTTGCAAGTCTCTCCGACCTTCACAAAAAAAGTTATTCAAGAATATCTCCTCAGATTTGGGGGAATTTCGTCGGTCGACCTCTTCCGAAGGTCGTACAAGCTCGGGGATGGTACCAATCGATCCGCAGGACCCAAATTAGTCCAGATGCAACCACTTTCCAAGTCTCTCCGACCTTCACAAAAAAAGTTATTCAAGAATATCTCTTTCTCCTATGTGCTTTCATCCCTAACCCTAACCCTAACCCTTCCGAAAGTCGGAGAAGCTCAAGGATGGTACCGATCGATGCGCGCTACCCCATTTAGTGGGGGTAGAGCCTACTAACAAGTCTCTCCGACCTTCACAAAAAAAGTTATTCAAGAATATCTCTTTCTCCTATGTGCTTTCATCCCTAACCCTAACCCTAACCCTTCCGAAAGTCGGAGAAGCTCAAGGATGGTACCGATCGATGCGTGCTACCCCATTTAGTGGGGGTAGAGCCTACTTGCAAGTCTCTCCGACCTTCACAAAAAAAGTTATTCAAGAATATCTCCTCAGATTTGGGGGAATTTCGTCGGTCGACCTCTTTCGAAGGTCGTACAAGCTCGGGGATGGTACCAATCGATCCGCAGGACCCAAATTAGTCCAGATGCAACCACTTTCCAAGTCTCTCCGACCTTCACAAAAAAAGTTATTCAAGAATATCTCTTTCTCCTATGTGCTTTCATCCCTAACCCTAACCCTTCCGAAAGTCGGAGAAGCTCAAGGATGGTACCGATCGATGCGCGCTACCCCATTTAGTTGGGGTAGAGCCTACTTGCAAGTCTCTCCGACCTTCACAAAAAAAGTTATTCAAGAATATCTCTTTCTCCTATGTGCTTTCATCCCTAACCCTAACCCTAACCCTTCCGAAAGTCGGAGAAGCTCAAGGATGGTACCGATCGATGCGCGCTACCCCATTTAGTGGGGGTAGAGCCTACCTGCAAGTCTCTCCGACCTTCACAAAAAAAGTTATTCAAGAATATCTCCTCAGATTTGGGGGAATTTCGTCGGTCGACCTCTTCCGAAGGTCGTACAAGCTCGGGGATGGTACCAATCGATCCGCAGGACCCAAATTAGTCCAGATGCAACCACTTTCCAAGTCTCTCCGACCTTCACAAAAAAAGTTATTCAAGAATATCTCTTTCTCCTATGTGCTTTCATCCCTAACCCTAACCCTTCCGAAAGTCGGAGAAGCTCAAGGATGGTACCGATCGATGCGCGCTACCCCATTTAGTGGGGGTAGAGCCTACTTGCAAGTCTCTCCGACCTTCACAAAAAAAGTTATTCAAGAATATCTCTTTCTCCTATGTGCTTTCATCCCTAACCCTAACCCTAACCCTTCCGAAAGTCGGAGAAGCTCAAGGATGGTACCGATCGATGCGCGCTACCCCATTTAGTGGGGGTAGAGCCTACCTCCAAGTCTCTCCGACCTTCACAAAAAAAGTTATTCAAGAATATCTCCTCAGATTTGGGGGAATTTCGTCGGTCGACCTCTTCCGAAGGTCGTACAAGCTCGGGGATGGTACCAATCGATCCGCAGGACCCAAATTAGTCCAGATGCAACCACTTTCCAAGTCTCTCCGACCTTCACAAAAAAAGTTATTCAAGAATATCTCTTTCTCCTATGTGCTTTCATCCCTAACCCTAACCCTAACCCTTCCGAAAGTCGGAGAAGCTCAAGGATGGTACCGATCGATGCGCGCTACCCCATTTAGTGGGGGTAGAGCCTACTTGCAAGTCTCTCCGACCTTCACAAAAAAAGTTATTCAAGAATATCTCTTTCTCCTATGTGCTTTCATCCCTAACCCTAACCCTTCCGAAAGTCGGAGAAGCTCAAGGATGGTACCGATCGATGCGCGCTACCCCATTTAGTGGGGGTAGAGCCTACTTGCAAGTCTCTCCGACCTTCACAAAAAAAGTTATTCAAGAATATCTCTTTCTCCTATGTGCTTTCATCCCTAACCCTAACCCTAACCCTTCCGAAAGTCGGAGAAGCTCAAGGATGGTACCGATCGATGCGCGCAACCCCATTTAGTGGGGGTAGAGCCTACTTGCAAGTCTCTCCGACCTTCACAAAAAAAGTTATTCAAGAATATCTCCTCAGATTTGGGGGAATTTCGTCGGTCGACCTCTTCCGAAGGTCGTAAAAGCTCGGGGATGGTACCAATCGATCCGCAGGACCCAAATTAGTCCAGATGCAACCACTTTCCAAGTCTCTCCGACCTTCACAAAAAAAGTTATTCAAGAATATCTCTTTCTCCTATGTGCTTTCATCCCTAACCCTAACCCTAACCCTTCCGAAAGTCGGAGAAGCTCAAGGATGGTACCGATCGATGCGCGCTACCCCATTTAGTGGGGGTAGAGCCTACTTGCAAGTCTCTCCGACCTTCACAAAAAAAGTTATTCAAGAATATCTCCTCAGATTTGGGGGAATTTCGTCGGTCGACCTCTTCCGAAGGTCGTACAAGCTCGGGGATGGTACTAATCGATCCGCAGGACCCAAATTAGTCCAGATGCAACCACTTTCCAAGTCTCTCCGACCTTCACAAAAAAAGTTATTCAAGAATATCTCTTTCTCCTATGTGCTTTCATCCCTAACCCTAACCCTAACCCTTCCGAAAGTCGGAGAAGCTCAAGGATGGTACCGATCGATGCGCGCAACCCCATTTAGTGGGGGTAGAGCCTACTTGCAAGTCTCTCCGACCTTCACAAAAAAAGTTATTCAAGAATATCTCCTCAGATTTGGGGGAATTTCGTCGGTCGACCTCTTTCGAAGGTCGTACAAGCTCGGGGATGGTACCAATCGATCCGCAGGACCCAAATTAGTCCAGATGCAACCACTTTCCAAGTCTCTCCGACCTTCACAAAAAAAGTTATTCAAGAATATCTCTTTCTCCTATGTGCTTTCATCCCTAACCCTAACCCTTCCGAAAGTCGGAGAAGCTCAAGGATGGTACCGATCGATGCGCGCTACCCCATTTAGTGGGGGTAGAGCCTACTTGCAAGTCTCTCCGACCTTCACAAAAAAAGTTATTCAAGAATATCTCTTTCTCCTATGTGCTTTCATCCCTAACCCTAACCCTAACCTTCCGAAAGTCGGAGAAGCTCAAGGATGGTACCGATTGATGCGCGCTACCCCATTTAGTGGGGGTAGAGCCTACTTGCAAGTCTCTCCGACCTTCACAAAAAAAGTTATTCAAGAATATCTCCTCAGATTTGGGGGAATTTCGTCGGTCGACCTCTTCCGAAGGTCGTACAAGCTCGGGGATGGTACCAATCGATCCGCAGGACCCAAATTAGTCCAGATGCAACCACTTTCCAAGTCTCTCCGACCTTCACAAAAAAAGTTATTCAAGAATATCTCTTTCTCCTATGTGCTTTCATCTCTAACCCTAACCCTAACCCTTCCGAAAGTCGGAGAAGCTCAAGGATGGTACCGATCGATGCGCGCTACCCCATTTAGTGGGGGTAGAGCCTACTAACAAGTCTCTCCGACCTTCACAAAAAAAGTTATTCAAGAATATCTCTTTCTCCTATGTGCTTTCATCCCTAACCCTAACCCTAACCCTTCCGAAAGTCGGAGAAGCTCAAGGATGGTACCGATCGATGCGCGCTACCCCATTTAGTGGGGGTAGAGCCTACTTGCAAGTCTCTCCGACCTTCACAAAAAAAGTTATTCAAGAATATCTCCTCAGATTTGGGGGAATTTCGTCGGTCGACCTCTTTCGAAGGTCGTACAAGCTCGGGGATGGTACCAATCGATCCGCAGGACCCAAATTAGTCCAGATGCAACCACTTTCCAAGTCTCTCCGACCTTCACAAAAAAAGTTATTCAAGAATATCTCTTTCTCCTATGTGCTTTCATCCCTAACCCTAACCCTTCCGAAAGTCGGAGAAGCTCAAGGATGGTACCGATCGATGCGCGCTACCCCATTTAGTTGGGGTAGAGCCTACTTGCAAGTCTCTCCGACCTTCACAAAAAAAGTTATTCAAGAATATCTCTTTCTCCTATGTGCTTTCATCCCTAACCCTAACCCTAACCCTTCCGAAAGTCGGAGAAGCTCAAGGATGGTACCGATCGATGCGCGCTACCCCATTTAGTGGGGGTAGAGCCTACCTGCAAGTCTCTCCGACCTTCACAAAAAAAGTTATTCAAGAATATCTCCTCAGATTTGGGGGAATTTCGTCGGTCGACCTCTTCCGAAGGTCGTACAAGCTCGGGGATGGTACCAATCGATCCGCAGGACCCAAATTAGTCCAGATGCAACCACTTTCCAAGTCTCTCCGACCTTCACAAAAAAAGTTATTCAAGAATATCTCTTTCTCCTATGTGCTTTCATCCCTAACCCTAACCCTTCCGAAAGTCGGAGAAGCTCAAGGATGGTACCGATCGATGCGCGCTACCCCATTTAGTGGGGGTAGAGCCTACTTGCAAGTCTCTCCGACCTTCACAAAAAAAGTTATTCAAGAATATCTCTTTCTCCTATGTGCTTTCATCCCTAACCCTAACCCTTCCGAAAGTCGGAGAAGCTCAAGGATGGTACCGATCGATGCGCGCAACCCCATTTAGTGGGGGTAGAGCCTACTTGCAAGTCTCTCCGACCTTCACAAAAAAAGTTATTCAAGAATATCTCCTCAGATTTGGGGGAATTTCGTCGGTCGACCTCTTTCGAAGGTCGTACAAGCTCGGGGATGGTACCAATCGATCCGCAGGACCCAAATTAGTCCAGATGCAACCACTTTCCAAGTCTCTCCGACCTTCACAAAAAAAGTTATTCAAGAATATCTCTTTCTCCTATGTGCTTTCATCCCTAACCCTAACCCTTCCGAAAGTCGGAGAAGCTCAAGGATGGTACCGATCGATGCGCGCTACCCCATTTAGTGGGGGTAGAGCCTACTTGCAAGTCTCTTCGACCTTCACAAAAAAAGTTATTCAAGAATATCTCTTTCTCCTATGTGCTTTCATCCCTAACCCTAACCCTAACCCTTCCGAAAGTCGGAGAAGCTCAAGGATGGTACCGATCGATGCGCGCTACCCCATTTAGTGGGGGTAGAGCCTACCTGCAAGTCTCTCCGACCTTCACAAAAAAAGTTATTCAAGAATATCTCCTCAGATTTGGGGGAATTTCGTCGGTCGACCTCTTCCGAAGGTCGTACAAGCTCGGGGATGGTACCAATCGATCCGCAGGACCCAAATTAGTCCAGATGCAACCACTTTCCAAGTCTCTCCGACCTTCACAAAAAAAGTTATTCAAGAATATCTCTTTCTCCTATGTGCTTTCATCCCTAACCCTAACCCTTCCGAAAGTCGGAGAAGCTCAAGGATGGTACCGATCGATGCGCGCTACCCCATTTAGTGGGGGTAGAGCCTACTTGCAAGTCTCTCCGACCTTCACAAAAAAAGTTATTCAAGAATATCTCTTTCTCCTATGTGCTTTCATCCCTAACCCTAACCCTAACCCTTCCGAAAGTCGGAGAAGCTCAAGGATGGTACCGATCGATGCGCGCTACCCCATTTAGTGGGGGTAGAGCCTACCTCCAAGTCTCTCCGACCTTCACAAAAAAAGTTATTCAAGAATATCTCCTCAGATTTGGGGGAATTTCGTCGGTCGACCTCTTTCGAAGGTCGTACAAGCTCGGGGATGGTACCAATCGATCCGCAGGACCCAAATTAGTCCAGATGCAACCACTTTCCAAGTCTCTCCGACCTTCACAAAAAAAGTTATTCAAGAATATCTCTTTCTCCTATGTGCTTTCATCCCTAACCCTAACCCTTCCGAAAGTCGGAGAAGCTCAAGGATGGTACCGATCGATGCGCGCTACCCCATTTAGTTGGGGTAGAGCCTACTTGCAAGTCTCTCCGACCTTCACAAAAAAAGTTATTCAAGAATATCTCTTTCTCCTATGTGCTTTCATCCCTAACCCTAACCCTAACCCTTCCGAAAGTCGGAGAAGCTCAAGGATGGTACCGATCGATGCGCGCTACCCCATTTAGTGGGGGTAGAGCCTACCTGCAAGTCTCTCCGACCTTCACAAAAAAAGTTATTCAAGAATATCTCCTCAGATTTGGGGGAATTTCGTCGGTCGACCTCTTCCGAAGGTCGTACAAGCTCGGGGATGGTACCAATCGATCCGCAGGACCCAAATTAGTCCAGATGCAACCACTTTCCAAGTCTCTCCGACCTTCACAAAAAAAGTTATTCAAGAATATCTCTTTCTCCTATGTGCTTTCATCCCTAACCCTAACCCTTCCGAAAGTCGGAGAAGCTCAAGGATGGTACCGATCGATGCGCGCTACCCCATTTAGTGGGGGTAGAGCCTACTTGCAAGTCTCTCCGACCTTCACAAAAAAAGTTATTCAAGAATATCTCTTTCTCCTATGTGCTTTCATCCCTAACCCTAACCCTTCCGAAAGTCGGAGAAGCTCAAGGATGGTACCGATCGATGCGCGCAACCCCATTTAGTGGGGGTAGAGCCTACTTGCAAGTCTCTCCGACCTTCACAAAAAAAGTTATTCAAGAATATCTCCTCAGATTTGGGGGAATTTCGTCGGTCGACCTCTTTCGAAGGTCGTACAAGCTCGGGGATGGTACCAATCGATCCGCAGGACCCAAATTAGTCCAGATGCAACCACTTTCCAAGTCTCTCCGACCTTCACAAAAAAAGTTATTCAAGAATATCTCTTTCTCCTATGTGCTTTCATCCCTAACCCTAACCCTTCCGAAAGTCGGAGAAGCTCAAGGATGGTACCGATCGATGCGCGCTACCCCATTTAGTGGGGGTAGAGCCTACTTGCAAGTCTCTTCGACCTTCACAAAAAAAGTTATTCAAGAATATCTCTTTCTCCTATGTGCTTTCATCCCTAACCCTAACCCTAACCCTTCCGAAAGTCGGAGAAGCTCAAGGATGGTACCGATCGATGCGCGCTACCCCATTTAGTGGGGGTAGAGCCTACCTGCAAGTCTCTCCGACCTTCACAAAAAAAGTTATTCAAGAATATCTCCTCAGATTTGGGGGAATTTCGTCGGTCGACCTCTTCCGAAGGTCGTACAAGCTCGGGGATGGTACCAATCGATCCGCAGGACCCAAATTAGTCCAGATGCAACCACTTTCCAAGTCTCTCCGACCTTCACAAAAAAAGTTATTCAAGAATATCTCTTTCTCCTATGTGCTTTCATCCCTAACCCTAACCCTTCCGAAAGTCGGAGAAGCTCAAAGATGGTACCGATCGATGCGCGCTACCCCATTTAGTGGGGGTAGAGCCTACTTGCAAGTCTCTCCGACCTTCACAAAAAAAGTTATTCAAGAATATCTCTTTCTCCTATGTGCTTTCATCCCTAACCCTAACCCTTCCGAAAGTCGGAGAAGCTCAAAGATGGTACCGATCGATGCGCGCAACCCCATTTAGTGGGGGTAGAGCCTACTTGCAAGTCTCTCCGACCTTCACAAAAAAAGTTATTCAAGAATATCTCCTCAGATTTGGGGGAATTTCGTCGGTCGACCTCTTTCGAAGGTCGTACAAGCTCGGGGATGGTACCAATCGATCCGCAGGACCCAAATTAGTCCAGATGCAACCACTTTCCAAGTCTCTCCGACCTTCACAAAAAAAGTTATTCAAGAATATCTCTTTCTCCTATGTGCTTTCATCCCTAACCCTAACCCTTCCGAAAGTCGGAGAAGCTCAAGGATGGTACCGATCGATGTGCGCTACCCCATTTAGTGGGGGTAGAGCCTACTTGCAAGTCTCTCCGACCTTCACAAAAAAAGTTATTCAAGAATATCTCTTTCTCCTATGTGCTTTCATCCCTAACCCTAACCCTAACCCTTCCGAAAGTCGGAGAAGCTCAAGGATGGTACCGATCGATGCGCGCTACCCCATTTAGTGGGGGTAGAGCCTACCTGCAAGTCTCTCCGACCTTCACAAAAAAAGTTATTCAAGAATATCTCCTCAGATTTGGGGGAATTTCGTCGGTCGACCTCTTTCGAAGGTCGTACAAGCTCGGGGATGGTACCAATCGATCCGCAGGACCCAAATTAGTCCAGATGCAACCACTTTCCAAGTCTCTCCGACCTTCACAAAAAAAGTTATTCAAGAATATCTCTTTCTCCTATGTGCTTTCATCCCTAACCCTAACCCTTCCGAAAGTCGGAGAAGCTCAAGGATGGTACCGATCGATGCGCGCTACCCCATTTAGTGGGGGTAGAGCCTACTTGCAAGTCTCTCCGACCTTCACAAAAAAAGTTATTCAAGAATATCTCTTTCTCCTATGTGCTTTCATCCCTAACCCTAACCCTAACCCTTCCGAAAGTCGGAGAAGCTCAAGGATGGTACCGATCGATGCGCGCTACCCCATTTAGTGGGGGTAGAGCCTACCTCCAAGTCTCTCCGACCTTCACAAAAAAAGTTATTCAAGAATATCTCCTCAGATTTGGGGGAATTTCGTCGGTCGACCTCTTCCGAAGGTCGTACAAGCTCGGGGATGGTACCAATCGATCCGCAGGACCCAAATTAGTCCAGATGCAACCACTTTCCAAGTCTCTCCGACCTTCACAAAAAAAGTTATTCAAGAATATCTCTTTCTCCTATGTGCTTTCATCCCTAACCCTAACCCTAACCCTTCCGAAAGTCGGAGAAGCTCAAGGATGGTACCGATCGATGCGCGCTACCCCATTTAGTGGGGGTAGAGCCTACTTGCAAGTCTCTCCGACCTTCACAAAAAAAGTTATTCAAGAATATCTCTTTCTCCTATGTGCTTTCATCCCTAACCCTAACCCTAACCCTTCCGAAAGTCAGAGAAGCTCAAGGATGGTACCGATCGATGCGCGCTACCCCATTTAGTGGGGGTAGAGCCTACTTGCAAGTCTCTCCGACCTTCACAAAAAAAGTTATTCAAGAATATCTCTTTCTCCTATGTGCTTTCATCCCTAACCCTAACCCTAACCCTTCCGAAAGTCGGAGAAGCTCAAGGATGGTACCGATCGATGCGCGCAACCCCATTTAGTGGGGGTAGAGCCTACTTGCAAGTCTCTCCGACCTTCACAAAAAAAGTTATTCAAGAATATCTCCTCAGATTTGGGGGAATTTCGTCGGTCGACCTCTTCCGAAGGTCGTACAAGCTCGGGGATGGTACCAATCGATCCGCAGGACCCAAATTAGTCCAGATGCAACCACTTTCCAAGTCTCTCCGACCTTCACAAAAAAAGTTATTCAAGAATATCTCTTTCTCCTATGTGCTTTCATCCCTAACCCTAACCCTAACCCTTCCGAAAGTCGGAGAAGCTCAAGGATGGTACCGATCGATGCGCGCTACCCCATTTAGTGGGGGTAGAGCCTACTTGCAAGTCTCTCCGACCTTCACAAAAAAAGTTATTCAAGAATATCTCCTCAGATTTGGGGGAATTTCGTCGGTCGACCTCTTCCGAAGGTCGTACAAGCTCGGGGATGGTACCAATCGATCTGCAGGACCCAAATTAGTCCAGATGCAACCACTTTCCAAGTCTCTCCGACCTTCACAAAAAAAGTTATTCAAGAATATCTCTTTCTCCTATGTGCTTTCATCCCTAACCCTAACCCTTCCGAAAGTCGGAGAAGCTCAAGGATGGTACCGATCGATGCGCGCAACCCCATTTAGTGGGGGTAGAGCCTACTTGCAAGTCTCTCCGACCTTCACAAAAAAAGTTATTCAAGAATATCTCCTCAGATTTGGGGGAATTTCGTCGGTCGACCTCTTCCGAAGGTCGTAAAAGCTCGGGGATGGTACCAATCGATCCGCAGGACCCAAATTAGTCCAGATGCAACCACTTTCCAAGTCTCTCCGACCTTCACAAAAAAAGTTATTCAAGAATATCTCTTTCTCCTATGTGCTTTCATCCCTAACCCTAACCCTAACCCTTCCGAAAGTCGGAGAAGCTCAAGGATGGTACCGATCGATGCGCGCTACCCCATTTAGTGGGGGTAGAGCCTACTTGCAAGTCTCTCCGACCTTCACAAAAAAAGTTATTCAAGAATATCTCCTCAGATTTGGGGGAATTTCGTCGGTCGACCTCTTCCGAAGGTCGTACAAGCTCGGGGATGGTACCAATCGATCCGCAGGACCCAAATTAGTCCAGATGCAACCACTTTCCAAGTCTCTCCGACCTTCACAAAAAAAGTTATTCAAGAATATCTCTTTCTCCTATGTGCTTTCATCCCTAACCCTAACCCTAACCCTTCCGAAAGTCGGAGAAGCTCTAGGATGGTACCGATCGATGCGCGCAACCCCATTTAGTGGGGGTAGAGCCTACTTGCAAGTCTCTCCGACCTTCACAAAAAAAGTTATTCAAGAATATCTCCTTAGATTTGGGGGAATTTCGTCGGTCGACCTCTTTCGAAGGTCGTACAAGCTCGGGGATGGTACCAATCGATCCGCAGGACCCAAATTAGTCCAGATGCAACCACTTTCCAAGTCTCTCCGACCTTCACAAAAAAAGTTATTCAAGAATATCTCTTTCTCCTATGTGCTTTCATCCCTAACCCTAACCCTTCCGAAAGTCGGAGAAGCTCAAGGATGGTACCGATCGATGCGCGCTACCCCATTTAGTGGGGGTAGAGCCTACTTGCAAGTCTCTCCGACCTTCACAAAAAAAGTTATTCAAGAATATCTCTTTCTCCTATGTGCTTTCATCCCTAACCCTAACCCTAACCTTCCGAAAGTCGGAGAAGCTCAAGGATGGTACCGATTGATGCGCGCTACCCCATTTAGTGGGGGTAGAGCCTACTTGCAAGTCTCTCCGACCTTCACAAAAAAAGTTATTCAAGAATATCTCCTCAGATTTGGGGGAATTTCGTCGGTCGACCTCTTCCGAAGGTCGTACAAGCTCGGGGATGGTACCAATCGATCCGCAGGACCCAAATTAGTCCAGATGCAACCACTTTCCAAGTCTCTCCGACCTTCACAAAAAAAGTTATTCAAGAATATCTCTTTCTCCTATGTGCTTTCATCCCTAACCCTAACCCTAACCCTTCCGAAAGTCGGAGAAGCTCAAGGATGGTACCGATCGATGCGCGCTACCCCATTTAGTGGGGGTAGAGCCTACTAACAAGTCTCTCCGACCTTCACAAAAAAAGTTATTCAAGAATATCTCTTTCTCCTATGTGCTTTCATCCCTAACCCTAACCCTAACCCTTCCGAAAGTCGGAGAAGCTCAAGGATGGTACCGATCGATGCGTGCTACCCCATTTAGTGGGGGTAGAGCCTACTTGCAAGTCTCTCCGACCTTCACAAAAAAAGTTATTCAAGAATATCTCCTCAGATTTGGGGGAATTTCGTCGGTCGACCTCTTTCGAAGGTCGTACAAGCTCGGGGATGGTACCAATCGATCCGCAGGACCCAAATTAGTCCAGATGCAACCACTTTCCAAGTCTCTCCGACCTTCACAAAAAAAGTTATTCAAGAATATCTCTTTCTCCTATGTGCTTTCATCCCTAACCCTAACCCTTCCGAAAGTCGGAGAAGCTCAAGGATGGTACCGATCGATGCGCGCTACCCCATTTAGTTGGGGTAGAGCCTACTTGCAAGTCTCTCCGACCTTCACAAAAAAAGTTATTCAAGAATATCTCTTTCTCCTATGTGCTTTCATCCCTAACCCTAACCCTAACCCTTCCGAAAGTCGGAGAAGCTCAAGGATGGTACCGATCGATGCGCGCTACCCCATTTAGTGGGGGTAGAGCCTACCTGCAAGTCTCTCCGACCTTCACAAAAAAAGTTATTCAAGAATATCTCCTCAGATTTGGGGGAATTTCGTCGGTCGACCTCTTCCGAAGGTCGTACAAGCTCGGGGATGGTACCAATCGATCCGCAGGACCCAAATTAGTCCAGATGCAACCACTTTCCAAGTCTCTCCGACCTTCACAAAAAAAGTTATTCAAGAATATCTCTTTCTCCTATGTGCTTTCATCCCTAACCCTAACCCTTCCGAAAGTCGGAGAAGCTCAAGGATGGTACCGATCGATGCGCGCTACCCCATTTAGTGGGGGTAGAGCCTACTTGCAAGTCTCTCCGACCTTCACAAAAAAAGTTATTCAAGAATATCTCTTTCTCCTATGTGCTTTCATCCCTAACCCTAACCCTAACCCTTCCGAAAGTCGGAGAAGCTCAAGGATGGTACCGATCGATGCGCGCTACCCCATTTAGTGGGGGTAGAGCCTACCTCCAAGTCTCTCCGACCTTCACAAAAAAAGTTATTCAAGAATATCTCCTCAGATTTGGGGGAATTTCGTCGGTCGACCTCTTCCGAAGGTCGTACAAGCTCGGGGATGGTACCAATCGATCCGCAGGACCCAAATTAGTCCAGATGCAACCACTTTCCAAGTCTCTCCGACCTTCACAAAAAAAGTTATTCAAGAATATCTCTTTCTCCTATGTGCTTTCATCCCTAACCCTAACCCTAACCCTTCCGAAAGTCGGAGAAGCTCAAGGATGGTACCGATCGATGCGCGCTACCCCATTTAGTGGGGGTAGAGCCTACTTGCAAGTCTCTCCGACCTTCACAAAAAAAGTTATTCAAGAATATCTCTTTCTCCTATGTGCTTTCATCCCTAACCCTAACCCTTCCGAAAGTCGGAGAAGCTCAAGGATGGTACCGATCGATGCGCGCTACCCCATTTAGTGGGGGTAGAGCCTACTTGCAAGTCTCTCCGACCTTCACAAAAAAAGTTATTCAAGAATATCTCTTTCTCCTATGTGCTTTCATCCCTAACCCTAACCCTAACCCTTCCGAAAGTCGGAGAAGCTCAAGGATGGTACCGATCGATGCGCGCAACCCCATTTAGTGGGGGTAGAGCCTACTTGCAAGTCTCTCCGACCTTCACAAAAAAAGTTATTCAAGAATATCTCCTCAGATTTGGGGGAATTTCGTCGGTCGACCTCTTCCGAAGGTCGTAAAAGCTCGGGGATGGTACCAATCGATCCGCAGGACCCAAATTAGTCCAGATGCAACCACTTTCCAAGTCTCTCCGACCTTCACAAAAAAAGTTATTCAAGAATATCTCTTTCTCCTATGTGCTTTCATCCCTAACCCTAACCCTAACCCTTCCGAAAGTCGGAGAAGCTCAAGGATGGTACCGATCGATGCGCGCTACCCCATTTAGTGGGGGTAGAGCCTACTTGCAAGTCTCTCCGACCTTCACAAAAAAAGTTATTCAAGAATATCTCCTCAGATTTGGGGGAATTTCGTCGGTCGACCTCTTCCGAAGGTCGTACAAGCTCGGGGATGGTACCAATCGATCCGCAGGACCCAAATTAGTCCAGATGCAACCACTTTCCAAGTCTCTCCGACCTTCACAAAAAAAGTTATTCAAGAATATCTCTTTCTCCTATGTGCTTTCATCCCTAACCCTAACCCTTCCGAAAGTCGGAGAAGCTCAAGGATGGTACCGATCGATGCGCGCTACCCCATTTAGTGGGGGTAGAGCCTACTTGCAAGTCTCTCCGACCTTCACAAAAAAAGTTATTCAAGAATATCTCTTTCTCCTATGTGCTTTCATCCCTAACCCTAACCCTAACCCTTCCGAAAGTCGGAGAAGCTCAAGGATGGTACCGATCGATGCGCGCTACCCCATTTAGTGGGGGTAGAGCCTACCTGCAAGTCTCTCCGACCTTCACAAAAAAAGTTATTCAAGAATATCTCCTCAGATTTGGGGGAATTTCGTCGGTCGACCTCTTCCGAAGGTCGTACAAGCTCGGGGATGGTACCAATCGATCCGCAGGACCCAAATTAGTCCAGATGCAACCACTTTCCAAGTCTCTCCGACCTTCACAAAAAAAGTTATTCAAGAATATCTCTTTCTCCTATGTGCTTTCATCCCTAACCCTAACCCTAACCCTTCCGAAAGTCGGAGAAGCTCAAGGATGGTACCGATCGATGCGCGCTACCCCATTTAGTGGGGGTAGAGCCTACTTGCAAGTCTCTCCGACCTTCACAAAAAAAGTTATTCAAGAATATCTCTTTCTCCTATGTGCTTTCATCCCTAACCCTAACCCTTCCGAAAGTCGGAGAAGCTCAAGGATGGTACCGATCGATGCGCGCTACCCCATTTAGTGGGGGTAGAGCCTACTTGCAAGTCTCTCCGACCTTCACAAAAAAAGTTATTCAAGAATATCTCTTTCTCCTATGTGCTTTCATCCCTAACCCTAACCCTAACCCTTCCGAAAGTCGGAGAAGCTCAAGGATGGTACCGATCGATGCGCGCAACCCCATTTAGTGGGGGTAGAGCCTACTTGCAAGTCTCTCCGACCTTCACAAAAAAAGTTATTCAAGAATATCTCCTCAGATTTGGGGGAATTTCGTCGGTCGACCTCTTCCGAAGGTCGTAAAAGCTCGGGGATGGTACCAATCGATCCGCAGGACCCAAATTAGTCCAGATGCAACCACTTTCCAAGTCTCTCCGACCTTCACAAAAAAAGTTATTCAAGAATATCTCTTTCTCCTATGTGCTTTCATCCCTAACCCTAACCCTAACCCTTCCGAAAGTCGGAGAAGCTCAAGGATGGTACCGATCGATGCGCGCTACCCCATTTAGTGGGGGTAGAGCCTACTTGCAAGTCTCTCCGACCTTCACAAAAAAAGTTATTCAAGAATATCTCCTCAGATTTGGGGGAATTTCGTCGGTCGACCTCTTCCGAAGGTCGTACAAGCTCGGGGATGGTACCAATCGATCCGCAGGACCCAAATTAGTCCAGATGCAACCACTTTCCAAGTCTCTCCGACCTTCACAAAAAAAGTTATTCAAGAATATCTCTTTCTCCTATGTGCTTTCATCCCTAACCCTAACCCTAACCCTTCCGAAAGTCGGAGAAGCTCAAGGATGGTACCGATCGATGCGCGCAACCCCATTTAGTGGGGGTAGAGCCTACTTGCAAGTCTCTCCGACCTTCACAAAAAAAGTTATTCAAGAATATCTCCTCAGATTTGGGGGAATTTCGTCGGTCGACCTCTTTCGAAGGTCGTACAAGCTCGGGGATGGTACCAATCGATCCGCAGGACCCAAATTAGTCCAGATGCAACCACTTTCCAAGTCTCTCCGACCTTCACAAAAAAAGTTATTCAAGAATATCTCTTTCTCCTATGTGCTTTCATCCCTAACCCTAACCCTTCCGAAAGTCGGAGAAGCTCAAGGATGGTACCGATCGATGCGCGCTACCCCATTTAGTGGGGGTAGAGCCTACTTGCAAGTCTCTCCGACCTTCACAAAAAAAGTTATTCAAGAATATCTCTTTCTCCTATGTGCTTTCATCCCTAACCCTAACCCTAACCTTCCGAAAGTCGGAGAAGCTCAAGGATGGTACCGATTGATGCGCGCTACCCCATTTAGTGGGGGTAGAGCCTACTTGCAAGTCTCTCCGACCTTCACAAAAAAAGTTATTCAAGAATATCTCCTCAGATTTGGGGGAATTTCGTCGGTCGACCTCTTCCGAAGGTCGTACAAGCTCGGGGATGGTACCAATCGATCCGCAGGACCCAAATTAGTCCAGATGCAACCACTTTCCAAGTCTCTCCGACCTTCACAAAAAAAGTTATTCAAGAATATCTCTTTCTCCTATGTGCTTTCATCCCTAACCCTAACCCTAACCCTTCCGAAAGTCGGAGAAGCTCAAGGATGGTACCGATCGATGCGCGCTACCCCATTTAGTGGGGGTAGAGCCTACTAACAAGTCTCTCCGACCTTCACAAAAAAAGTTATTCAAGAATATCTCTTTCTCCTATGTGCTTTCATCCCTAACCCTAACCCTAACCCTTCCGAAAGTCGGAGAAGCTCAAGGATGGTACCGATCGATGCGCGCTACCCCATTTAGTGGGGGTAGAGCCTACTTGCAAGTCTCTCCGACCTTCACAAAAAAAGTTATTCAAGAATATCTCCTCAGATTTGGGGGAATTTCGTCGGTCGACCTCTTTCGAAGGTCGTACAAGCTCGGGGATGGTACCAATCGATCCGCAGGACCCAAATTAGTCCAGATGCAACCACTTTCCAAGTCTCTCCGACCTTCACAAAAAAAGTTATTCAAGAATATCTCTTTCTCCTATGTGCTTTCATCCCTAACCCTAACCCTTCCGAAAGTCGGAGAAGCTCAAGGATGGTACCGATCGATGCGCGCTACCCCATTTAGTTGGGGTAGAGCCTACTTGCAAGTCTCTCCGACCTTCACAAAAAAAGTTATTCAAGAATATCTCTTTCTCCTATGTGCTTTCATCCCTAACCCTAACCCTAACCCTTCCGAAAGTCGGAGAAGCTCAAGGATGGTACCGATCGATGCGCGCTACCCCATTTAGTGGGGGTAGAGCCTACCTGCAAGTCTCTCCGACCTTCACAAAAAAAGTTATTCAAGAATATCTCCTCAGATTTGGGGGAATTTCGTCGGTCGACCTCTTCCGAAGGTCGTACAAGCTCGGGGATGGTACCAATCGATCCGCAGGACCCAAATTAGTCCAGATGCAACCACTTTCCAAGTCTCTCCGACCTTCACAAAAAAAGTTATTCAAGAATATCTCTTTCTCCTATGTGCTTTCATCCCTAACCCTAACCCTTCCGAAAGTCGGAGAAGCTCAAGGATGGTACCGATCGATGCGCGCTACCCCATTTAGTGGGGGTAGAGCCTACTTGCAAGTCTCTCCGACCTTCACAAAAAAAGTTATTCAAGAATATCTCTTTCTCCTATGTGCTTTCATCCCTAACCCTAACCCTTCCGAAAGTCGGAGAAGCTCAAGGATGGTACCGATCGATGCGCGCAACCCCATTTAGTGGGGGTAGAGCCTACTTGCAAGTCTCTCCGACCTTCACAAAAAAAGTTATTCAAGAATATCTCCTCAGATTTGGGGGAATTTCGTCGGTCGACCTCTTTCGAAGGTCGTACAAGCTCGGGGATGGTACCAATCGATCCGCAGGACCCAAATTAGTCCAGATGCAACCACTTTCCAAGTCTCTCCGACCTTCACAAAAAAAGTTATTCAAGAATATCTCTTTCTCCTATGTGCTTTCATCCCTAACCCTAACCCTTCCGAAAGTCGGAGAAGCTCAAGGATGGTACCGATCGATGCGCGCTACCCCATTTAGTGGGGGTAGAGCCTACTTGCAAGTCTCTCCGACCTTCACAAAAAAAGTTATTCAAGAATATCTCTTTCTCCTATGTGCTTTCATCCCTAACCCTAACCCTAACCCTTCCGAAAGTCGGAGAAGCTCAAATGGGGTACCGATCGATGCGCGCTACCCCATTTAGTGGGGGTAGAGCCTACCTGCAAGTCTCTCCGACCTTCACAAAAAAAGTTATTCAAGAATATCTCCTCAGATTTGGGGGAATTTCGTCGGTCGACCTCTTCCGAAGGTCGTACAAGCTCGGGGACTGTACCAATCGATCCGCAGGACCCAAATTAGTCCAGATGCAACCACTTTCCAAGTCTCTCCGACCTTCACAAAAAAAGTTATTCAAGAATATCTCTTTCTCCTATGTGCTTTCATCCCTAACCCTAACCCTTCCGAAAGTCGGAGAAGCTCAAGGATGGTACCGATCGATGCGCGCTACCCCATTTAGTGGGGGTAGAGCCTACTTGCAAGTCTCTCCGACCTTCACAAAAAAAGTTATTCAAGAATATCTCTTTCTCCTATGTGCTTTCATCCCTAACCCTAACCCTTCCGAAAGTCGGAGAAGCTCAAGGATGGTACCGATCGATGCGCGCAACCCCATTTAGTGGGGGTAGAGCCTACTTGCAAGTCTCTCCGACCTTCAAAAAAAAAGTTATTCAAGAATATCTCCTCAGATTTGGGGGAATTTCGTCGGTCGACCTCTTTCGAAGGTCGTACAAGCTCGGGGATGGTACCAATCGATCCGCAGGACCCAAATTAGTCCAGATGCAACCACTTTCCAAGTCTCTCCGACCTTCACAAAAAAAGTTATTCAAGAATATCTCTTTCTCCTATGTGCTTTCATCCCTAACCCTAACCCTTCCGAAAGTCGGAGAAGCTCAAGGATGGTACCGATCGATGTGCGCTACCCCATTTAGTGGGGGTAGAGCCTACTTGCAAGTCTCTCCGACCTTCACAAAAAAAGTTATTCAAGAATATCTCTTTCTCCTATGTGCTTTCATCCCTAACCCTAACCCTAACCCTTCCGAAAGTCGGAGAAGCTCAAGGATGGTACCGATCGATGCGCGCTACCCCATTTAGTGGGGGTAGAGCCTACCTGCAAGTCTCTCCGACCTTCACAAAAAAAGTTATTCAAGAATATCTCCTCAGATTTGGGGGAATTTCGTCGGTCGACCTCTTTCGAAGGTCGTACAAGCTCGGGGATGGTACCAATCGATCCGCAGGACCCAAATTAGTCCAGATGCAACCACTTTCCAAGTCTCTCCGACCTTCACAAAAAAAGTTATTCAAGAATATCTCTTTCTCCTATGTGCTTTCATCCCTAACCCTAACCCTTCCGAAAGTCGGAGAAGCTCAAGGATGGTACCGATCGATGCGCGCTACCCCATTTAGTGGGGGTAGAGCCTACCTCCAAGTCTCTCCGACCTTCACAAAAAAAGTTATTCAAGAATATCTCCTCAGATTTGGGGGAATTTCGTCGGTCGACCTCTTCCGAAGGTCGTACAAGCTCGGGGATGGTACCAATCGATCCGCAGGACCCAAATTAGTCCAGATGCAACCACTTTCCAAGTCTCTCCGACCTTCACAAAAAAAGTTATTCAAGAATATCTCTTTCTCCTATGTGCTTTCATCCCTAACCCTAACCCTTCCGAAAGTCGGAGAAGCTCAAGGATGGTACCGATCGATGCGCGCTACCCCATTTAGTGGGGGTAGAGCCTACTTGCAAGTCTCTCCGACCTTCACAAAAAAAGTTATTCAAGAATATCTCTTTCTCCTATGTGCTTTCATCCCTAACCCTAACCCTAACCCTTCCGAAAGTCGGAGAAGCTCAAGGATGGTACCGATCGATGCGCGCTACCCCATTTAGTGGGGGTAGAGCCTACCTGCAAGTCTCTCCGACCTTCACAAAAAAAGTTATTCAAGAATATCTCCTCAGATTTGGGGGAATTTCGTCGGTCGACCTCTTCCGAAGGTCGTACAAGCTCGGGGATGGTACCAATCGATCCGCAGGACCCAAATTAGTCCAGATGCAACCACTTTCCAAGTCTCTCCGACCTTCACAAAAAAAGTTATTCAAGAATATCTCTTTCTCCTATGTGCTTTCATCCCTAACCCTAACCCTTCCGAAAGTCGGAGAAGCTCAAGGATGGTACCGATCGATGTGCGCTACCCCATTTAGTGGGGGTAGAGCCTACTTGCAAGTCTCTCCGACCTTCACAAAAAAAGTTATTCAAGAATATCTCTTTCTCCTATGTGCTTTCATCCCTAACCCTAACCCTTCCGAAAGTCGGAGAAGCTCAAGGATGGTACCGATCGATGCGCGCAACCCCATTTAGTGGGGGTAGAGCCTACTTGCAAGTCTCTCCGACCTTCACAAAAAAAGTTATTCAAGAATATCTCCTCAGATTTGGGGGAATTTCGTCGGTCGACCTCTTTCGAAGGTCGTACAAGCTCGGGGATGGTACCAATCGATCCGCAGGACCCAAATTAGTCCAGATGCAACCACTTTCCAAGTCTCTCCGACCTTCACAAAAAAAGTTATTCAAGAATATCTCTTTCTCCTATGTGCTTTCATCCCTAACCCTAACCCTTCCGAAAGTCGGAGAAGCTCAAGGATGGTACCGATCGATGTGCGCTACCCCATTTAGTGGGGGTAGAGCCTACTTGCAAGTCTCTCCGACCTTCACAAAAAAAGTTATTCAAGAATATCTCTTTCTCCTATGTGCTTTCATCCCTAACCCTAACCCTAACCCTTCCGAAAGTCGGAGAAGCTCAAGGATGGTACCGATCGATGCGCGCTACCCCATTTAGTGGGGGTAGAGCCTACCTGCAAGTCTCTCCGACCTTCACAAAAAAAGTTATTCAAGAATATCTCCTCAGATTTGGGGGAATTTCGTCGGTCGACCTCTTTCGAAGGTCGTACAAGCTCGGGGATGGTACCAATCGATCCGCAGGACCCAAATTAGTCCAGATGCAACCACTTTCCAAGTCTCTCCGACATTCACAAAAAAAGTTATTCAAGAATATCTCTTTCTCCTATGTGCTTTCATCCCTAACCCTAACCCTTCCGAAAGTCGGAGAAGCTCAAGGATGGTACCGATCGATGCGCGCTACCCCATTTAGTGGGGGTAGAGCCTACTTGCAAGTCTCTCCGACCTTCACAAAAAAAGTTATTCAAGAATATCTCTTTCTCCTATGTGCTTTCATCCCTAACCCTAACCCTAACCCTTCCGAAAGTCGGAGAAGCTCAAGGATGGTACCGATCGATGCGCGCTACCCCATTTAGTGGGGGTAGAGCCTACCTCCAAGTCTCTCCGACCTTCACAAAAAAAGTTATTCAAGAATATCTCCTCAGATTTGGGGGAATTTCGTCGGTCGACCTCTTCCGAAGGTCGTACAAGCTCGGGGATGGTACCAATCGATCCGCAGGACCCAAATTAGTCCAGATGCAACCACTTTCCAAGTCTCTCCGACCTTCACAAAAAAAGTTATTCAAGAATATCTCTTTCTCCTATGTGCTTTCATCCCTAACCCTAACCCTAACCCTTCCGAAAGTCGGAGAAGCTCAAGGATGGTACCGATCGATGCGCGCTACCCCATTTAGTGGGGGTAGAGCCTACTTGCAAGTCTCTCCGACCTTCACAAAAAAAGTTATTCAAGAATATCTCTTTCTCCTATGTGCTTTCATCCCTAACCCTAACCCTAACCCTTCCGAAAGTCAGAGAAGCTCAAGGATGGTACCGATCGATGCGCGCTACCCCATTTAGTGGGGGTAGAGCCTACTTGCAAGTCTCTCCGACCTTCACAAAAAAAGTTATTCAAGAATATCTCTTTCTCCTATGTGCTTTCATCCCTAACCCTAACCCTAACCCTTCCGAAAGTCGGAGAAGCTCAAGGATGGTACCGATCGATGCGCGCAACCCCATTTAGTGGGGGTAGAGCCTACTTGCAAGTCTCTCCGACCTTCACAAAAAAAGTTATTCAAGAATATCTCCTCAGATTTGGGGGAATTTCGTCGGTCGACCTCTTCCGAAGGTCGTACAAGCTCGGGGATGGTACCAATCGATCTGCAGGACCCAAATTAGTCCAGATGCAACCACTTTCCAAGTCTCTCCGACCTTCACAAAAAAAGTTATTCAAGAATATCTCTTTCTCCTATGTGCTTTCATCCCTAACCCTAACCCTTCCGAAAGTCGGAGAAGCTCAAGGATGGTACCGATCGATGCGCGCTACCCCATTTAGTGGGGGTAGAGCCTACTTGCAAGTCTCTCCGACCTTCACAAAAAAAGTTATTCAAGAATATCTCTTTCTCCTATGTGCTTTCATCCCTAACCCTAACCCTAACCCTTCCGAAAGTCGGAGAAGCTCAAGGATGGTACCGATCGATGCGCGCTACCCCATTTAGTGGGGGTAGAGCCTACCTGCAAGTCTCTCCGACCTTCACAAAAAAAGTTATTCAAGAATATCTCCTCAGATTTGGGGGAATTTCGTCGGTCGACCTCTTCCGAAGGTCGTACAAGCTCGGGGATGGTACCAATCGATCCGCAGGACCCAAATTAGTCCAGATGCAACCACTTTCCAAGTCTCTCCGACCTTCACAAAAAAAGTTATTCAAGAATATCTCTTTCTCCTATGTGCTTTCATCCCTAACCCTAACCCTAACCCTTCCGAAAGTCGGAGAAGCTCAAGGATGGTACCGATCGATGCGCGCTACCCCATTTAGTGGGGGTAGAGCCTACTTGCAAGTCTCTCCGACCTTCACAAAAAAAGTTATTCAAGAATATCTCTTTCTCCTATGTGCTTTCATCCCTAACCCTAACCCTAACCCTTCCGAAAGTCAGAGAAGCTCAAGGATGGTACCGATCGATGCGCGCTACCCCATTTAGTGGGGGTAGAGCCTACTTGCAAGTCTCTCCGACCTTCACAAAAAAAGTTATTCAAGAATATCTCTTTCTCCTATGTGCTTTCATCCCTAACCCTAACCCTAACCCTTCCGAAAGTCGGAGAAGCTCAAGGATGGTACCGATCGATGCGCGCAACCCCATTTAGTGGGGGTAGAGCCTACTTGCAAGTCTCTCCGACCTTCACAAAAAAAGTTATTCAAGAATATCTCCTCAGATTTGGGGGAATTTCGTCGGTCGACCTCTTCCGAAGGTCGTACAAGCTCGGGGATGGTACCAATCGATCTGCAGGACCCAAATTAGTCCAGATGCAACCACTTTCCAAGTCTCTCCGACCTTCACAAAAAAAGTTATTCAAGAATATCTCTTTCTCCTATGTGCTTTCATCCCTAACCCTAACCCTTCCGAAAGTCGGAGAAGCTCAAGGATGGTACCGATCGATGCGCGCTACCCCATTTAGTGGGGGTAGAGCCTACTTGCAAGTCTCTCCGACCTCCACAAAAAAAGTTATTCAAGAATATCTCTTTCTCCTATGTGCTTTCATCCCTAACCCTAACCCTAACCCTTCCGAAAGTCGGAGAAGCTCAAGGATGGTACCGATCGATGCGCGCTACCCCATTTAGTGGGGGTAGAGCCTACCTGCAAGTCTCTCCGACCTTCACAAAAAAAGTTATTCAAGAATATCTCCTCAGATTTGGGGGAATTTCGTCGGTCGACCTCTTCCGAAGGTCGTACAAGCTCGGGGATGGTACCAATCGATCCGCAGGACCCAAATTAGTCCAGATGCAACCACTTTCCAAGTCTCTCCGACCTTCACAAAAAAAGTTATTCAAGAATATCTCTTTCTCCTATGTGCTTTCATCCCTAACCCTAACCCTTCCGAAAGTCGGAGAAGCTCAAGGATGGTACCGATCGATGTGCGCTACCCCATTTAGTGGGGGTAGAGCCTACTTGCAAGTCTCTCCGACCTTCACAAAAAAAGTTATTCAAGAATATCTCTTTCTCCTATGTGCTTTCATCCCTAACCCTAACCCTTCCGAAAGTCGGAGAAGCTCAAGGATGGTACCGATCGATGCGCGCAACCCCATTTAGTGGGGGTAGAGCCTACTTGCAAGTCTCTCCGACCTTCACAAAAAAAGTTATTCAAGAATATCTCCTCAGATTTGGGGGAATTTCGTCGGTCGACCTCTTTCGAAGGTCGTACAAGCTCGGGGATGGTACCAATCGATCCGCAGGACCCAAATTAGTCCAGATGCAACCACTTTCCAAGTCTCTCCGACCTTCACAAAAAAAGTTATTCAAGAATATCTCTTTCTCCTATGTGCTTTCATCCCTAACCCTAACCCTTCCGAAAGTCGGAGAAGCTCAAGGATGGTACCGATCGATGTGCGCTACCCCATTTAGTGGGGGTAGAGCCTACTTGCAAGTCTCTCCGACCTTCACAAAAAAAGTTATTCAAGAATATCTCTTTCTCCTATGTGCTTTCATCCCTAACCCTAACCCTAACCCTTCCGAAAGTCGGAGAAGCTCAAGGATGGTACCGATCGATGCGCGCTACCCCATTTAGTGGGGGTAGAGCCTACCTGCAAGTCTCTCCGACCTTCACAAAAAAAGTTATTCAAGAATATCTCCTCAGATTTGGGGGAATTTCGTCGGTCGACCTCTTTCGAAGGTCGTACAAGCTCGGGGATGGTACCAATCGATCCGCAGGACCCAAATTAGTCCAGATGCAACCACTTTCCAAGTCTCTCCGACATTCACAAAAAAAGTTATTCAAGAATATCTCTTTCTCCTATGTGCTTTCATCCCTAACCCTAACCCTTCCGAAAGTCGGAGAAGCTCAAGGATGGTACCGATCGATGCGCGCTACCCCATTTAGTGGGGGTAGAGCCTACTTGCAAGTCTCTCCGACCTTCACAAAAAAAGTTATTCAAGAATATCTCTTTCTCCTATGTGCTTTCATCCCTAACCCTAACCCTAACCCTTCCGAAAGTCGGAGAAGCTCAAGGATGGTACCGATCGATGCGCGCTACCCCATTTAGTGGGGGTAGAGCCTACCTCCAAGTCTCTCCGACCTTCACAAAAAAAGTTATTCAAGAATATCTCCTCAGATTTGGGGGAATTTCGTCGGTCGACCTCTTCCGAAGGTCGTACAAGCTCGGGGATGGTACCAATCGATCCGCAGGACCCAAATTAGTCCAGATGCAACCACTTTCCAAGTCTCTCCGACCTTCACAAAAAAAGTTATTCAAGAATATCTCTTTCTCCTATGTGCTTTCATCCCTAACCCTAACCCTAACCCTTCCGAAAGTCGGAGAAGCTCAAGGATGGTACCGATCGATGCGCGCTACCCCATTTAGTGGGGGTAGAGCCTACTTGCAAGTCTCTCCGACCTTCACAAAAAAAGTTATTCAAGAATATCTCTTTCTCCTATGTGCTTTCATCCCTAACCCTAACCCTAACCCTTCCGAAAGTCAGAGAAGCTCAAGGATGGTACCGATCGATGCGCGCTACCCCATTTAGTGGGGGTAGAGCCTACTTGCAAGTCTCTCCGACCTTCACAAAAAAAGTTATTCAAGAATATCTCTTTCTCCTATGTGCTTTCATCCCTAACCCTAACCCTAACCCTTCCGAAAGTCGGAGAAGCTCAAGGATGGTACCGATCGATGCGCGCAACCCCATTTAGTGGGGGTAGAGCCTACTTGCAAGTCTCTCCGACCTTCACAAAAAAAGTTATTCAAGAATATCTCCTCAGATTTGGGGGAATTTCGTCGGTCGACCTCTTCCGAAGGTCGTACAAGCTCGGGGATGGTACCAATCGATCCGCAGGACCCAAATTAGTCCAGATGCAACCACTTTCCAAGTCTCTCCGACCTTCACAAAAAAAGTTATTCAAGAATATCTCTTTCTCCTATGTGCTTTCATCCCTAACCCTAACCCTAACCCTTCCGAAAGTCGGAGAAGCTCAAGGATGGTACCGATCGATGCGCGCTACCCCATTTAGTGGGGGTAGAGCCTACTTGCAAGTCTCTCCGACCTTCACAAAAAAAGTTATTCAAGAATATCTCCTCAGATTTGGGGGAATTTCGTCGGTCGACCTCTTCCGAAGGTCGTACAAGCTCGGGGATGGTACCAATCGATCCGCAGGACCCAAATTAGTCCAGATGCAACCACTTTCCAAGTCTCTCCGACCTTCACAAAAAAAGTTATTCAAGAATATCTCTTTCTCCTATGTGCTTTCATCCCTAACCCTAACCCTTCCGAAAGTCGGAGAAGCTCAAGGATGGTACCGATCGATGCGCGCAACCCCATTTAGTGGGGGTAGAGCCTACTTGCAAGTCTCTCCGACCTTCACAAAAAAAGTTATTCAAGAATATCTCCTCAGATTTGGGGGAATTTCGTCGGTCGACCTCTTTCGAAGGTCGTACAAGCTCGGGGATGGTACCAATCGATCCGCAGGACCCAAATTAGTCCAGATGCAACCACTTTCCAAGTCTCTCCGACCTTCACAAAAAAAGTTATTCAAGAATATCTCTTTCTCCTATGTGCTTTCATCCCTAACCCTAACCCTTCCGAAAGTCGGAGAAGCTCAAGGATGGTACCGATCGATGCGCGCTACCCCATTTAGTGGGGGTAGAGCCTACTTGCAAGTCTCTCCGACCTTCACAAAAAAAGTTATTCAAGAATATCTCTTTCTCCTATGTGCTTTCATCCCTAACCCTAACCCTAACCCTTCCGAAAGTCGGAGAAGCTCAAGGATGGTACCGATCGATGCGCGCTACCCCATTTAGTGGGGGTAGAGCCTACCTGCAAGTCTCTCCGACCTTCACAAAAAAAGTTATTCAAGAATATCTCCTCAGATTTGGGGGAATTTCGTCGGTCGACCTCTTCCGAAGGTCGTACAAGCTCGGGGATGGTACCAATCGATCCGCAGGACCCAAATTAGTCCAGATGCAACCACTTTCCAAGTCTCTCCGACCTTCACAAAAAAAGTTATTCAAGAATATCTCTTTCTCCTATGTGCTTTCATCCCTAACCCTAACCCTTCCGAAAGTCGGAGAAGCTCAAGGATGGTACCGATCGATGCGCGCTACCCCATTTAGTGGGGGTAGAGCCTACTTGCAAGTCTCTCCGACCTTCACAAAAAAAGTTATTCAAGAATATCTCTTTCTCCTATGTGCTTTCATCCCTAACCCTAACCCTTCCGAAAGTCGGAGAAGCTCAAGGATGGTACCGATCGATGCGCGCAACCCCATTTAGTGGGGGTAGAGCCTACTTGCAAGTCTCTCCGACCTTCACAAAAAAAGTTATTCAAGAATATCTCCTCAGATTTGGGGGAATTTCGTCGGTCGACCTCTTTCGAAGGTCGTACAAGCTCGGGGATGGTACCAATCGATCCGCAGGACCCAAATTAGTCCAGATGCAACCACTTTCCAAGTCTCTCCGACCTTCACAAAAAAAGTTATTCAAGAATATCTCTTTCTCCTATGTGCTTTCATCCCTAACCCTAACCCTTCCGAAAGTCGGAGAAGCTCAAGGATGGTACCGATCGATGTGCGCTACCCCATTTAGTGGGGGTAGAGCCTACTTGCAAGTCTCTCCGACCTTCACAAAAAAAGTTATTCAAGAATATCTCTTTCTCCTATGTGCTTTCATCCCTAACCCTAACCCTAACCCTTCCGAAAGTCGGAGAAGCTCAAGGATGGTACCGATCGATGCGCGCTACCCCATTTAGTGGGGGTAGAGCCTACCTGCAAGTCTCTCCGACCTTCACAAAAAAAGTTATTCAAGAATATCTCCTCAGATTTGGGGGAATTTCGTCGGTCGACCTCTTTCGAAGGTCGTACAAGCTCGGGGATGGTACCAATCGATCCGCAGGACCCAAATTAGTCCAGATGCAACCACTTTCCAAGTCTCTCCGACCTTCACAAAAAAAGTTATTCAAGAATATCTCTTTCTCCTATGTGCTTTCATCCCTAACCCTAACCCTTCCGAAAGTCGGAGAAGCTCAAGGATGGTACCGATCGATGCGCGCTACCCCATTTAGTGGGGGTAGAGCCTACTTGCAAGTCTCTCCGACCTTCACAAAAAAAGTTATTCAAGAATATCTCTTTCTCCTATGTGCTTTCATCCCTAACCCTAACCCTAACCCTTCCGAAAGTCGGAGAAGCTCAAGGATGGTACCGATCGATGCGCGCTACCCCATTTAGTGGGGGTAGAGCCTACCTCCAAGTCTCTCCGACCTTCACAAAAAAAGTTATTCAAGAATATCTCCTCAGATTTGGGGGAATTTCGTCGGTCGACCTCTTCCGAAGGTCGTACAAGCTCGGGGATGGTACCAATCGATCCGCAGGACCCAAATTAGTCCAGATGCAACCACTTTTCAAGTCTCTCCGACCTTCACAAAAAAAGTTATTCAAGAATATCTCTTTCTCCTATGTGCTTTCATCCCTAACCCTAACCCTAACCCTTCCGAAAGTCGGAGAAGCTCAAGGATGGTACCGATCGATGCGCGCTACCCCATTTAGTGGGGGTAGAGCCTACTTGCAAGTCTCTCCGACCTTCACAAAAAAAGTTATTCAAGAATATCTCTTTCTCCTATGTGCTTTCATCCCTAACCCTAACCCTAACCCTTCCGAAAGTCAGAGAAGCTCAAGGATGGTACCGATCGATGCGCGCTACCCCATTTAGTGGGGGTAGAGCCTACTTGCAAGTCTCTCCGACCTTCACAAAAAAAGTTATTCAAGAATATCTCTTTCTCCTATGTGCTTTCATCCCTAACCCTAACCCTAACCCTTCCGAAAGTCGGAGAAGCTCAAGGATGGTACCGATCGATGCGCGCAACCCCATTTAGTGGGGGTAGAGCCTACTTGCAAGTCTCTCCGACCTTCACAAAAAAAGTTATTCAAGAATATCTCCTCAGATTTGGGGGAATTTCGTCGGTCGACCTCTTCCGAAGGTCGTACAAGCTCGGGGATGGTACCAATCGATCCGCAGGACCCAAATTAGTCCAGATGCAACCACTTTCCAAGTCTCTCCGACCTTCACAAAAAAAGTTATTCAAGAATATCTCTTTCTCCTATGTGCTTTCATCCCTAACCCTAACCCTTCCGAAAGTCGGAGAAGCTCAAGGATGGTACCGATCGATGCGCGCAACCCCATTTAGTGGGGGTAGAGCCTACTTGCAAGTCTCTCCGACCTTCACAAAAAAAGTTATTCAAGAATATCTCCTCAGATTTGGGGGAATTTCGTCGGTCGACCTCTTTCGAAGGTCGTACAAGCTCGGGGATGGTACCAATCGATCTGCAGGACCCAATTTAGTCCAGATGCAACCACTTTCCAAGTCTCTCCGACCTTCACAAAAAAAGTTATTCAAGAATATCTCTTCCTCCTATGTGCTTTCATCCCTAACCCTAACCCTAACCCTTCCGAAAGTCGGAGAAGCTCAAGGATGGTACCGATCGATGCGCGCTACCCCATTTAGTGGGGGTAGAGCCTACTTGCAAGTCTCTCCGACCTTCACAAAAAAAGTTATTCAAGAATATCTCTTTCTCCTATGTGCTTTCATCCCTAACCCTAACCCTAACCCTTCCGAAAGTCGGAGAAGCTCAAGGATGGTACCGATCGATGCGCGCTACCCCATTTAGTGGGGGTAGAGCCTACTTGCAAGTCTCTCCGACCTTCACAAAAAAAGTTATTCAAGAATATCTCTTTCTCCTATGTGCTTTCATCCCTAACCCTAACCCTAACCCTTCCGAAAGTCGGAGAAGCTCAAGGATGGTACCGATCGATGCGCGCAACCCCATTTAGTGGGGGTAGAGCCTACTTGCAAGTCTCTCCGACCTTCACAAAAAAAGTTATTCAAGAATATCTCCTCAGATTTGGGGGAATTTCGTCGGTCGACCTCTTTCGAAGGTCGTACAAGCTCGGGGATGGTACCAATCGATCCGCAGGACCCAAATTAGTCCAGATGCAACCACTTTCCAAGTCTCTCCGACCTTCACAAAAAAAGTTATTCAAGAATATCTCTTCCTCCTATGTGCTTTCATCCCTAACCCTAACCCTAACCCTTCCGAAAGTCGGAGAAGCTCAAGGATGGTACCGATCGATGCGCGCTTCCCCATTTAGTGGGGGTAAAGCCTACTTGCAAGTCTCTCCGACCTTCACAAAAAAAGTTATTCAAGAATATCTCTTTCTCCTATGTGCTTTCATCCCTAACCCTAACCCTAACCCTTCCGAAAGTCGGAGAAGCTCAAGGATGGTACCGATCGATGCGCGCAACCCCATTTAGTGGGGGTAGAGCCTACTTGCAAGTCTCTCCGACCTTCACAAAAAAAGTTATTCAAGAATATCTCCTCAGATTTGGGGGAATTTCGTCGGTCGACCTCTTCCGAAGGTCGTACAAGCTCGGGGATGGTACCAATCGATCCGCAGGACCCAAATTAGTCCAGATGCAACCACTTTCCAAGTCTCTCCGACCTTCACAAAAAAAGTTATTCAAGAATATCTCTTTCTCCTATGTGCTTTCATCCCTAACCCTAACCCTAACCCTTCCGAAAGTCGGAGAAGCTCAAGGATGGTACTGATCGATGCGCGCTACCCCATTTAGTGGGGGTAGAGCCTACTTGCAAGTCTCTCCGACCTTCACAAAAAAAGTTATTCAAGAATATCTCTTTCTCCTATGTGCTTTCATCCCTAACCCTAACCCTAACCCTTCCGAAAGTCGGAGAAGCTCAAGGATGGTACCGATCGATGCGCGCTACCCCATTTAGTGGGGGTAGAGCCTACTTGCAAGTCTCTCCGACCTTCACAAAAAAAGTTATTCAAGAATATCTCTTTCTCCTATGTGCTTTCATCCCTAACCCTAACCCTAACCCTTCCGAAAGTCGGAGAAGCTCAAGGATGGTACCGATCGATGCGCGCAACCCCATTTAGTGGGGGTAGAGCCTACTTGCAAGTCTCTCCGACCTTCACAAAAAAAGTTATTCAAGAATATCTCCTCAGATTTGGGGGAATTTCGTCGGTCGACCTCTTTCGAAGGTCGTACAAGCTCGGGGATGGTACCAATCGATCTGCAGGACCCAATTTAGTCCAGATGCAACCACTTTCCAAGTCTCTCCGACCTTCACAAAAAAAGTTATTCAAGAATATCTCTTCCTCCTATGTGCTTTCATCCCTAACCCTAACCCTAACCCTTCCGAAAGTCGGAGAAGCTCAAGGATGGTACCGATCGATGCGCGCTACCCCATTTAGTGGGGGTAGAGCCTACTTGCAAGTCTCTCCGACCTTCACAAAAAAAGTTATTCAAGAATATCTCCTCAGATTTGGGGGAATTTCGTCGGTCGACCTCTTCCGAAGGTCGTACAAGCTCGGGGATGGTACCAATCGATCCGCAGGACCCAAATTAGTCCAGATGCAACCACTTTCCAAGTCTCTCCGACCTTCACAAAAAAAGTTATTCAAGAATATCTCTTTCTCCTATGTGCTTTCATCCCTAACCCTAACCCTAACCCTTCCGAAAGTCGGAGAAGCTCAAGGATGGTACCGATCGATGCGCGCTACCCCATTTAGTGGGGGTAGAGCCTACTTGCAAGTCTCTCCGACCTTCACAAAAAAAGTTATTCAAGAATATCTCTTTCTCCTATGTGCTTTCATCCCTAACCCTAACCCTTCCGAAAGTCGGAGAAGCTCAAGAATGGTACCGATCGATGCGCGCAACCCCATTTAGTGGGGGTAGAGCCTACTTGCAAGTCTCTCCGACCTTCACAAAAAAAGTTATTCAAGAATATCTCCTCAGATTTGGGGGAATTTCGTCGGTCGACCTCTTCCGAAGGTCGTACAAGCTCGGGGATGGTACCAATCGATCCGCAGGACCCAAATTAGTCCAGATGCAACCACTTTCCAAGTCTCTCCGACCTTCACAAAAAAAGTTATTCAAGAATATCTCTTTCTCCTATGTGCTTTCATCCCTAACCCTAACCCTAACCCTTCCGAAAGTCGGAGAAGCTCAAGGATGGTACCGATCGATGCGCGCTACCCCATTTAGTGGGGGTAGAGCCTACTTGCAAGTCTCTCCGACCTTCACAAAAAAAGTTATTCAAGAATATCTCTTTCTCCTATGTGCTTTCATCCCTAACCCTAACCCTAACCCTTCCGAAAGTCGGAGAAGCTCAAGGATAGTACCGATCGATGCGCGCTACCCCATTTAGTGGGGGTAGAGCCTACTTGCAAGTCTCTCCGACCTTCAAAAAAAAAGTTATTCAAGAATATCTCCTCAGATTTGGGGGAATTTCGTCGGTCGACCTCTTCCGAAGGTCGTACAAGCTCGGGGATGGTACCAATCGATCCGCAGGACCCAAATTAGTCCAGATGCAACCACTTTCCAAGTCTCTCCGACCTTCACAAAAAAAGTTATTCAAGAATATCTCTTTCTCCTATGTGCTTTCATCCCTAACCCTAACCCTAACCCTTCCGAAAGTCGGAGAAGCTCAAGGATGGTACCGATCGATGCGCGCTACCCCATTTAGTGGGGGTAGAGCCTACTTGCAAGTCTCTCCGACCTTCACAAAAAAAGTTATTCAAGAATATCTCTTTCTCCTATGTGCTTTCATCCCTAACCCTAACCCTAACCCTTCCGAAAGTCGGAGAAGCTCAAGGATGGTACCGATCGATGCGCGCTACCCCATTTAGTGGGGGTAGAGCCTACTTGCAAGTCTCTCCGACCTTCACAAAAAAAGTTATTCAAGAATATCTCTTTCTCCTATGTGCTTTCATCCCTAACCCTAACCCTAACCCTTCCGAAAGTCGGAGAAGCTCAAGGATGGTACTGATCGATGCGCGCTACCCCATTTAGTGGGGGTAGAGCCTACTTGCAAGTCTCTCCGACCTTCACAAAAAAAGTTATTCAAGAATATCTCTTTCTCCTATGTGCTTTCATCCCTAACCCTAACCCTAACCCTTCCGAAAGTCGGAGAAGCTCAAGGATGGTACCGATCGATGCGCGCTACCCCATTTAGTGGGGGTAGAGCCTACTTGCAAGTCTCTCCGACCTTCACAAAAAAAGTTATTCAAGAATATCTCTTTCTCCTATGTGCTTTCATCCCTAACCCTAACCCTAACCCTTCCGAAAGTCGGAGAAGCTCAAGGATGGTACCGATCGATGCGCGCAACCCCATTTAGTGGGGGTAGAGCCTACTTGCAAGTCTCTCCGACCTTCACAAAAAAAGTTATTCAAGAATATCTCCTCAGATTTGGGGGAATTTCGTCGGTCGACCTCTTTCGAAGGTCGTACAAGCTCGGGGATGGTACCAATCGATCCGCAGGACCCAAATTAGTCCAGATGCAACCACTTTCCAAGTCTCTCCGACCTTCACAAAAAAAGTTATTCAAGAATATCTCTTCCTCCTATGTGCTTTCATCCCTAACCCTAACCCTAACCCTTCCGAAAGTCGGAGAAGCTCAAGGATGGTACCGATCGATGCGCGCAACCCCATTTAGTGGGGGTAGAGCCTACTTGCAAGTCTCTCCGACCTTCACAAAAAAAGTTATTCAAGAATATCTCCTCAGATTTGGGGGAATTTCGTCGGTCGACCTCTTTCGAAGGTCGTACAAGCTCGGGGATGGTACCAATCGATCCGCAGGACCCAAATTAGTCCAGATGCAACCACTTTCCAAGTCTCTCCGACCTTCACAAAAAAAGTTATTCAAGAATATCTCTTTCTCCTATGTGCTTTCATCCCTAACCCTAACCCTTCCGAAAGTCGGAGAAGCTCAAGGATGGTACCGATCGATGCGCGCTACCCCATTTAGTGGGGGTAGAGCCTACTTGCAAGTCTCTCCGACCTTCACAAAAAAAGTTATTCAAGAATATCTCTTTCTCCTATGTGCTTTCATCCCTAACCCTAACCCTAACCCTTCCGAAAGTCGGAGAAGCTCAAGGATGGTACCGATCGATGCGCGCTACCCCATTTAGTGGGGGTAGAGCCTACCTGCAAGTCTCTCCGACCTTCACAAAAAAAGTTATTCAAGAATATCTCCTCAGATTTGGGGGAATTTCGTCGGTCGACCTCTTCCGAAGGTCGTACAAGCTCGGGGATGGTACCAATCGATCCGCAGGACCCAAATTAGTCCAGATGCAACCACTTTCCAAGTCTCTCCGACCTTCACAAAAAAAGTTATTCAAGAATATCTCTTTCTCCTATGTGCTTTCATCCCTAACCCTAACCCTTCCGAAAGTCGGAGAAGCTCAAGGATGGTACCGATCGATGCGCGCTACCCCATTTAGTGGGGGTAGAGCCTACTTGCAAGTCTCTCCGACCTTCACAAAAAAAGTTATTCAAGAATATCTCTTTCTCCTATGTGCTTTCATCCCTAACCCTAACCCTTCCGAAAGTCGGAGAAGCTCAAGGATGGTACCGATCGATGCGCGCAACCCCATTTAGTGGGGGTAGAGCCTACTTGCAAGTCTCTCCGACCTTCACAAAAAAAGTTATTCAAGAATATCTCCTCAGATTTGGGGGAATTTCGTCGGTCGACCTCTTTCGAAGGTCGTACAAGCTCGGGGATGGTACCAATCGATCCGCAGGACCCAAATTAGTCCAGATGCAACCACTTTCCAAGTCTCTCCGACCTTCACAAAAAAAGTTATTCAAGAATATCTCTTTCTCCTATGTGCTTTCATCCCTAACCCTAACCCTTCCGAAAGTCGGAGAAGCTCAAGGATGGTACCGATCGATGTGCGCTACCCCATTTAGTGGGGGTAGAGCCTACTTGCAAGTCTCTCCGACCTTCACAAAAAAAGTTATTCAAGAATATCTCTTTCTCCTATGTGCTTTCATCCCTAACCCTAACCCTAACCCTTCCGAAAGTCGGAGAAGCTCAAGGATGGTACCGATCGATGCGCGCTACCCCATTTAGTGGGGGTAGAGCCTACCTGCAAGTCTCTCCGACCTTCACAAAAAAAGTTATTCAAGAATATCTCCTCAGATTTGGGGGAATTTCGTCGGTCGACCTCTTTCGAAGGTCGTACAAGCTCGGGGATGGTACCAATCGATCCGCAGGACCCAAATTAGTCCAGATGCAACCACTTTCCAAGTCTCTCCGACCTTCACAAAAAAAGTTATTCAAGAATATCTCTTTCTCCTATGTGCTTTCATCCCTAACCCTAACCCTTCCGAAAGTCGGAGAAGCTCAAGGATGGTACCGATCGATGCGCGCTACCCCATTTAGTGGGGGTAGAGCCTACTTGCAAGTCTCTCCGACCTTCACAAAAAAAGTTATTCAAGAATATCTCTTTCTCCTATGTGCTTTCATCCCTAACCCTAACCCTAACCCTTCCGAAAGTCGGAGAAGCTCAAGGATGGTACCGATCGATGCGCGCTACCCCATTTAGTGGGGGTAGAGCCTACCTCCAAGTCTCTCCGACCTTCACAAAAAAAGTTATTCAAGAATATCTCCTCAGATTTGGGGGAATTTCGTCGGTCGACCTCTTCCGAAGGTCGTACAAGCTCGGGGATGGTACCAATCGATCCGCAGGACCCAAATTAGTCCAGATGCAACCACTTTTCAAGTCTCTCCGACCTTCACAAAAAAAGTTATTCAAGAATATCTCTTTCTCCTATGTGCTTTCATCCCTAACCCTAACCCTAACCCTTCCGAAAGTCGGAGAAGCTCAAGGATGGTACCGATCGATGCGCGCTACCCCATTTAGTGGGGGTAGAGCCTACTTGCAAGTCTCTCCGACCTTCACAAAAAAAGTTATTCAAGAATATCTCTTTCTCCTATGTGCTTTCATCCCTAACCCTAACCCTAACCCTTCCGAAAGTCAGAGAAGCTCAAGGATGGTACCGATCGATGCGCGCTACCCCATTTAGTGGGGGTAGAGCCTACTTGCAAGTCTCTCCGACCTTCACAAAAAAAGTTATTCAAGAATATCTCTTTCTCCTATGTGCTTTCATCCCTAACCCTAACCCTAACCCTTCCGAAAGTCGGAGAAGCTCAAGGATGGTACCGATCGATGCGCGCAACCCCATTTAGTGGGGGTAGAGCCTACTTGCAAGTCTCTCCGACCTTCACAAAAAAAGTTATTCAAGAATATCTCCTCAGATTTGGGGGAATTTCGTCGGTCGACCTCTTCCGAAGGTCGTACAAGCTCGGGGATGGTACCAATCGATCCGCAGGACCCAAATTAGTCCAGATGCAACCACTTTCCAAGTCTCTCCGACCTTCACAAAAAAAGTTATTCAAGAATATCTCTTTCTCCTATGTGCTTTCATCCCTAACCCTAACCCTTCCGAAAGTCGGAGAAGCTCAAGGATGGTACCGATCGATGCGCGCAACCCCATTTAGTGGGGGTAGAGCCTACTTGCAAGTCTCTCCGACCTTCACAAAAAAAGTTATTCAAGAATATCTCCTCAGATTTGGGGGAATTTCGTCGGTCGACCTCTTTCGAAGGTCGTACAAGCTCGGGGATGGTACCAATCGATCTGCAGGACCCAATTTAGTCCAGATGCAACCACTTTCCAAGTCTCTCCGACCTTCACAAAAAAAGTTATTCAAGAATATCTCTTCCTCCTATGTGCTTTCATCCCTAACCCTAACCCTAACCCTTCCGAAAGTCGGAGAAGCTCAAGGATGGTACCGATCGATGCGCGCTACCCCATTTAGTGGGGGTAGAGCCTACTTGCAAGTCTCTCCGACCTTCACAAAAAAAGTTATTCAAGAATATCTCTTTCTCCTATGTGCTTTCATCCCTAACCCTAACCCTAACCCTTCCGAAAGTCGGAGAAGCTCAAGGATGGTACCGATCGATGCGCGCTACCCCATTTAGTGGGGGTAGAGCCTACTTGCAAGTCTCTCCGACCTTCACAAAAAAAGTTATTCAAGAATATCTCTTTCTCCTATGTGCTTTCATCCCTAACCCTAACCCTAACCCTTCCGAAAGTCGGAGAAGCTCAAGGATGGTACCGATCGATGCGCGCAACCCCATTTAGTGGGGGTAGAGCCTACTTGCAAGTCTCTCCGACCTTCACAAAAAAAGTTATTCAAGAATATCTCCTCAGATTTGGGGGAATTTCGTCGGTCGACCTCTTTCGAAGGTCGTACAAGCTCGGGGATGGTACCAATCGATCCGCAGGACCCAAATTAGTCCAGATGCAACCACTTTCCAAGTCTCTCCGACCTTCACAAAAAAAGTTATTCAAGAATATCTCTTCCTCCTATGTGCTTTCATCCCTAACCCTAACCCTAACCCTTCCGAAAGTCGGAGAAGCTCAAGGATGGTACCGATCGATGCGCGCTTCCCCATTTAGTGGGGGTAAAGCCTACTTGCAAGTCTCTCCGACCTTCACAAAAAAAGTTATTCAAGAATATCTCTTTCTCCTATGTGCTTTCATCCCTAACCCTAACCCTAACCCTTCCGAAAGTCGGAGAAGCTCAAGGATGGTACCGATCGATGCGCGCAACCCCATTTAGTGGGGGTAGAGCCTACTTGCAAGTCTCTCCGACCTTCACAAAAAAAGTTATTCAAGAATATCTCCTCAGATTTGGGGGAATTTCGTCGGTCGACCTCTTCCGAAGGTCGTACAAGCTCGGGGATGGTACCAATCGATCCGCAGGACCCAAATTAGTCCAGATGCAACCACTTTCCAAGTCTCTCCGACCTTCACAAAAAAAGTTATTCAAGAATATCTCTTTCTCCTATGTGCTTTCATCCCTAACCCTAACCCTAACCCTTCCGAAAGTCGGAGAAGCTCAAGGATGGTACTGATCGATGCGCGCTACCCCATTTAGTGGGGGTAGAGCCTACTTGCAAGTCTCTCCGACCTTCACAAAAAAAGTTATTCAAGAATATCTCTTTCTCCTATGTGCTTTCATCCCTAACCCTAACCCTAACCCTTCCGAAAGTCGGAGAAGCTCAAGGATGGTACCGATCGATGCGCGCTACCCCATTTAGTGGGGGTAGAGCCTACTTGCAAGTCTCTCCGACCTTCACAAAAAAAGTTATTCAAGAATATCTCTTTCTCCTATGTGCTTTCATCCCTAACCCTAACCCTAACCCTTCCGAAAGTCGGAGAAGCTCAAGGATGGTACCGATCGATGCGCGCAACCCCATTTAGTGGGGGTAGAGCCTACTTGCAAGTCTCTCCGACCTTCACAAAAAAAGTTATTCAAGAATATCTCCTCAGATTTGGGGGAATTTCGTCGGTCGACCTCTTTCGAAGGTCGTACAAGCTCGGGGATGGTACCAATCGATCTGCAGGACCCAATTTAGTCCAGATGCAACCACTTTCCAAGTCTCTCCGACCTTCACAAAAAAAGTTATTCAAGAATATCTCTTCCTCCTATGTGCTTTCATCCCTAACCCTAACCCTAACCCTTCCGAAAGTCGGAGAAGCTCAAGGATGGTACCGATCGATGCGCGCTACCCCATTTAGTGGGGGTAGAGCCTACTTGCAAGTCTCTCCGACCTTCACAAAAAAAGTTATTCAAGAATATCTCCTCAGATTTGGGGGAATTTCGTCGGTCGACCTCTTCCGAAGGTCGTACAAGCTCGGGGATGGTACCAATCGATCCGCAGGACCCAAATTAGTCCAGATGCAACCACTTTCCAAGTCTCTCCGACCTTCACAAAAAAAGTTATTCAAGAATATCTCTTTCTCCTATGTGCTTTCATCCCTAACCCTAACCCTAACCCTTCCGAAAGTCGGAGAAGCTCAAGGATGGTACCGATCGATGCGCGCTACCCCATTTAGTGGGGGTAGAGCCTACTTGCAAGTCTCTCCGACCTTCACAAAAAAAGTTATTCAAGAATATCTCTTTCTCCTATGTGCTTTCATCCCTAACCCTAACCCTTCCGAAAGTCGGAGAAGCTCAAGAATGGTACCGATCGATGCGCGCAACCCCATTTAGTGGGGGTAGAGCCTACTTGCAAGTCTCTCCGACCTTCACAAAAAAAGTTATTCAAGAATATCTCCTCAGATTTGGGGGAATTTCGTCGGTCGACCTCTTCCGAAGGTCGTACAAGCTCGGGGATGGTACCAATCGATCCGCAGGACCCAAATTAGTCCAGATGCAACCACTTTCCAAGTCTCTCCGACCTTCACAAAAAAAGTTATTCAAGAATATCTCTTTCTCCTATGTGCTTTCATCCCTAACCCTAACCCTAACCCTTCCGAAAGTCGGAGAAGCTCAAGGATGGTACCGATCGATGCGCGCTACCCCATTTAGTGGGGGTAGAGCCTACTTGCAAGTCTCTCCGACCTTCACAAAAAAAGTTATTCAAGAATATCTCTTTCTCCTATGTGCTTTCATCCCTAACCCTAACCCTAACCCTTCCGAAAGTCGGAGAAGCTCAAGGATAGTACCGATCGATGCGCGCTACCCCATTTAGTGGGGGTAGAGCCTACTTGCAAGTCTCTCCGACCTTCAAAAAAAAAGTTATTCAAGAATATCTCCTCAGATTTGGGGGAATTTCGTCGGTCGACCTCTTCCGAAGGTCGTACAAGCTCGGGGATGGTACCAATCGATCCGCAGGACCCAAATTAGTCCAGATGCAACCACTTTCCAAGTCTCTCCGACCTTCACAAAAAAAGTTATTCAAGAATATCTCTTTCTCCTATGTGCTTTCATCCCTAACCCTAACCCTAACCCTTCCGAAAGTCGGAGAAGCTCAAGGATGGTACCGATCGATGCGCGCTACCCCATTTAGTGGGGGTAGAGCCTACTTGCAAGTCTCTCCGACCTTCACAAAAAAAGTTATTCAAGAATATCTCTTTCTCCTATGTGCTTTCATCCCTAACCCTAACCCTAACCCTTCCGAAAGTCGGAGAAGCTCAAGGATGGTACCGATCGATGCGCGCTACCCCATTTAGTGGGGGTAGAGCCTACTTGCAAGTCTCTCCGACCTTCACAAAAAAAGTTATTCAAGAATATCTCTTTCTCCTATGTGCTTTCATCCCTAACCCTAACCCTAACCCTTCCGAAAGTCGGAGAAGCTCAAGGATGGTACTGATCGATGCGCGCTACCCCATTTAGTGGGGGTAGAGCCTACTTGCAAGTCTCTCCGACCTTCACAAAAAAAGTTATTCAAGAATATCTCTTTCTCCTATGTGCTTTCATCCCTAACCCTAACCCTAACCCTTCCGAAAGTCGGAGAAGCTCAAGGATGGTACCGATCGATGCGCGCTACCCCATTTAGTGGGGGTAGAGCCTACTTGCAAGTCTCTCCGACCTTCACAAAAAAAGTTATTCAAGAATATCTCTTTCTCCTATGTGCTTTCATCCCTAACCCTAACCCTAACCCTTCCGAAAGTCGGAGAAGCTCAAGGATGGTACCGATCGATGCGCGCAACCCCATTTAGTGGGGGTAGAGCCTACTTGCAAGTCTCTCCGACCTTCACAAAAAAAGTTATTCAAGAATATCTCCTCAGATTTGGGGGAATTTCGTCGGTCGACCTCTTTCGAAGGTCGTACAAGCTCGGGGATGGTACCAATCGATCCGCAGGACCCAAATTAGTCCAGATGCAACCACTTTCCAAGTCTCTCCGACCTTCACAAAAAAAGTTATTCAAGAATATCTCTTCCTCCTATGTGCTTTCATCCCTAACCCTAACCCTAACCCTTCCGAAAGTCGGAGAAGCTCAAGGATGGTACCGATCGATGCGCGCAACCCCATTTAGTGGGGGTAGAGCCTACTTGCAAGTCTCTCCGACCTTCACAAAAAAAGTTATTCAAGAATATCTCCTCAGATTTGGGGGAATTTCGTCGGTCGACCTCTTTCGAAGGTCGTACAAGCTCGGGGATGGTACCAATCGATCTGCAGGACCCAATTTAGTCCAGATGCAACCACTTTCCAAGTCTCTCCGACCTTCACAAAAAAAGTTATTCAAGAATATCTCTTCCTCCTATGTGCTTTCATCCCTAACCCTAACCCTAACCCTTCCGAAAGTCGGAGAAGCTCAAGGATGGTACCGATCGATGCGCGCTACCCCATTTAGTGGGGGTAGAGCCTACTTGCAAGTCTCTCCGACCTTCACAAAAAAAGTTATTCAAGAATATCTCTTTCTCCTATGTGCTTTCATCCCTAACCCTAACCCTAACCCTTCCGAAAGTCGGAGAAGCTCAAGGATGGTACCGATCGATGCGCGCTACCCCATTTAGTGGGGGTAGAGCCTACTTGCAAGTCTCTCCGACCTTCACAAAAAAAGTTATTCAAGAATATCTCTTTCTCCTATGTGCTTTCATCCCTAACCCTAACCCTAACCCTTCCGAAAGTCGGAGAAGCTCAAGGATGGTACCGATCGATGCGCGCAACCCCATTTAGTGGGGGTAGAGCCTACTTGCAAGTCTCTCCGACCTTCACAAAAAAAGTTATTCAAGAATATCTCCTCAGATTTGGGGGAATTTCGTCGGTCGACCTCTTTCGAAGGTCGTACAAGCTCGGGGATGGTACCAATCGATCCGCAGGACCCAAATTAGTCCAGATGCAACCACTTTCCAAGTCTCTCCGACCTTCACAAAAAAAGTTATTCAAGAATATCTCTTCCTCCTATGTGCTTTCATCCCTAACCCTAACCCTAACCCTTCCGAAAGTCGGAGAAGCTCAAGGATGGTACCGATCGATGCGCGCAACCCCATTTAGTGGGGGTAGAGCCTACTTGCAAGTCTCTCCGACCTTCACAAAAAAAGTTATTCAAGAATATCTCCTCAGATTTGGGGGAATTTCGTCGGTCGACCTCTTTCGAAGGTCGTACAAGCTCGGGGATGGTACCAATCGATCTGCAGGACCCAATTTAGTCCAGATGCAACCACTTTCCAAGTCTCTCCGACCTTCACAAAAAAAGTTATTCAAGAATATCTCTTCCTCCTATGTGCTTTCATCCCTAACCCTAACCCTAACCCTTCCGAAAGTCGGAGAAGCTCAAGGATGGTACCGATCGATGCGCGCTACCCCATTTAGTGGGGGTAGAGCCTACTTGCAAGTCTCTCCGACCTTCACAAAAAAAGTTATTCAAGAATATCTCTTTCTCCTATGTGCTTTCATCCCTAACCCTAACCCTAACCCTTCCGAAAGTCGGAGAAGCTCAAGGATGGTACCGATCGATGCGCGCTACCCCATTTAGTGGGGGTAGAGCCTACTTGCAAGTCTCTCCGACCTTCACAAAAAAAGTTATTCAAGAATATCTCTTTCTCCTATGTGCTTTCATCCCTAACCCTAACCCTAACCCTTCCGAAAGTCGGAGAAGCTCAAGGATGGTACCGATCGATGCGCGCAACCCCATTTAGTGGGGGTAGAGCCTACTTGCAAGTCTCTCCGACCTTCACAAAAAAAGTTATTCAAGAATATCTCCTCAGATTTGGGGGAATTTCGTCGGTCGACCTCTTTCGAAGGTCGTACAAGCTCGGGGATGGTACCAATCGATCCGCAGGACCCAAATTAGTCCAGATGCAACCACTTTCCAAGTCTCTCCGACCTTCACAAAAAAAGTTATTCAAGAATATCTCTTCCTCCTATGTGCTTTCATCCCTAACCCTAACCCTAACCCTTCCGAAAGTCGGAGAAGCTCAAGGATGGTACCGATCGATGCGCGCTTCCCCATTTAGTGGGGGTAAAGCCTACTTGCAAGTCTCTCCGACCTTCACAAAAAAAGTTATTCAAGAATATCTCTTTCTCCTATGTGCTTTCATCCCTAACCCTAACCCTAACCCTTCCGAAAGTCGGAGAAGCTCAAGGATGGTACCGATCGATGCGCGCAACCCCATTTAGTGGGGGTAGAGCCTACTTGCAAGTCTCTCCGACCTTCACAAAAAAAGTTATTCAAGAATATCTCCTCAGATTTGGGGGAATTTCGTCGGTCGACCTCTTCCGAAGGTCGTACAAGCTCGGGGATGGTACCAATCGATCCGCAGGACCCAAATTAGTCCAGATGCAACCACTTTCCAAGTCTCTCCGACCTTCACAAAAAAAGTTATTCAAGAATATCTCTTTCTCCTATGTGCTTTCATCCCTAACCCTAACCCTAACCCTTCCGAAAGTCGGAGAAGCTCAAGGATGGTACTGATCGATGCGCGCTACCCCATTTAGTGGGGGTAGAGCCTACTTGCAAGTCTCTCCGACCTTCACAAAAAAAGTTATTCAAGAATATCTCTTTCTCCTATGTGCTTTCATCCCTAACCCTAACCCTAACCCTTCCGAAAGTCGGAGAAGCTCAAGGATGGTACCGATCGATGCGCGCTACCCCATTTAGTGGGGGTAGAGCCTACTTGCAAGTCTCTCCGACCTTCACAAAAAAAGTTATTCAAGAATATCTCTTTCTCCTATGTGCTTTCATCCCTAACCCTAACCCTAACCCTTCCGAAAGTCGGAGAAGCTCAAGGATGGTACCGATCGATGCGCGCAACCCCATTTAGTGGGGGTAGAGCCTACTTGCAAGTCTCTCCGACCTTCACAAAAAAAGTTATTCAAGAATATCTCCTCAGATTTGGGGGAATTTCGTCGGTCGACCTCTTTCGAAGGTCGTACAAGCTCGGGGATGGTACCAATCGATCTGCAGGACCCAATTTAGTCCAGATGCAACCACTTTCCAAGTCTCTCCGACCTTCACAAAAAAAGTTATTCAAGAATATCTCTTCCTCCTATGTGCTTTCATCCCTAACCCTAACCCTAACCCTTCCGAAAGTCGGAGAAGCTCAAGGATGGTACCGATCGATGCGCGCTACCCCATTTAGTGGGGGTAGAGCCTACTTGCAAGTCTCTCCGACCTTCACAAAAAAAGTTATTCAAGAATATCTCCTCAGATTTGGGGGAATTTCGTCGGTCGACCTCTTCCGAAGGTCGTACAAGCTCGGGGATGGTACCAATCGATCCGCAGGACCCAAATTAGTCCAGATGCAACCACTTTCCAAGTCTCTCCGACCTTCACAAAAAAAGTTATTCAAGAATATCTCTTTCTCCTATGTGCTTTCATCCCTAACCCTAACCCTAACCCTTCCGAAAGTCGGAGAAGCTCAAGGATGGTACCGATCGATGCGCGCTACCCCATTTAGTGGGGGTAGAGCCTACTTGCAAGTCTCTCCGACCTTCACAAAAAAAGTTATTCAAGAATATCTCTTTCTCCTATGTGCTTTCATCCCTAACCCTAACCCTTCCGAAAGTCGGAGAAGCTCAAGAATGGTACCGATCGATGCGCGCAACCCCATTTAGTGGGGGTAGAGCCTACTTGCAAGTCTCTCCGACCTTCACAAAAAAAGTTATTCAAGAATATCTCCTCAGATTTGGGGGAATTTCGTCGGTCGACCTCTTCCGAAGGTCGTACAAGCTCGGGGATGGTACCAATCGATCCGCAGGACCCAAATTAGTCCAGATGCAACCACTTTCCAAGTCTCTCCGACCTTCACAAAAAAAGTTATTCAAGAATATCTCTTTCTCCTATGTGCTTTCATCCCTAACCCTAACCCTAACCCTTCCGAAAGTCGGAGAAGCTCAAGGATGGTACCGATCGATGCGCGCTACCCCATTTAGTGGGGGTAGAGCCTACTTGCAAGTCTCTCCGACCTTCACAAAAAAAGTTATTCAAGAATATCTCTTTCTCCTATGTGCTTTCATCCCTAACCCTAACCCTAACCCTTCCGAAAGTCGGAGAAGCTCAAGGATGGTACCGATCGATGCGCGCTACCCCATTTAGTGGGGGTAGAGCCTACTTGCAAGTCTCTCCGACCTTCAAAAAAAAAGTTATTCAAGAATATCTCCTCAGATTTGGGGGAATTTCGTCGGTCGACCTCTTCCGAAGGTCGTACAAGCTCGGGGATGGTACCAATCGATCCGCAGGACCCAAATTAGTCCAGATGCAACCACTTTCCAAGTCTCTCCGACCTTCACAAAAAAAGTTATTCAAGAATATCTCTTTCTCCTATGTGCTTTCATCCCTAACCCTAACCCTAACCCTTCCGAAAGTCGGAGAAGCTCAAGGATGGTACCGATCGATGCGCGCTACCCCATTTAGTGGGGGTAGAGCCTACTTGCAAGTCTCTCCGACCTTCACAAAAAAAGTTATTCAAGAATATCTCTTTCTCCTATGTGCTTTCATCCCTAACCCTAACCCTAACCCTTCCGAAAGTCGGAGAAGCTCAAGGATGGTACCGATCGATGCGCGCTACCCCATTTAGTGGGGGTAGAGCCTACTTGCAAGTCTCTCCGACCTTCACAAAAAAAGTTATTCAAGAATATCTCTTTCTCCTATGTGCTTTCATCCCTAACCCTAACCCTAACCCTTCCGAAAGTCGGAGAAGCTCAAGGATGGTACTGATCGATGCGCGCTACCCCATTTAGTGGGGGTAGAGCCTACTTGCAAGTCTCTCCGACCTTCACAAAAAAAGTTATTCAAGAATATCTCTTTCTCCTATGTGCTTTCATCCCTAACCCTAACCCTAACCCTTCCGAAAGTCGGAGAAGCTCAAGGATGGTACCGATCGATGCGCGCTACCCCATTTAGTGGGGGTAGAGCCTACTTGCAAGTCTCTCCGACCTTCACAAAAAAAGTTATTCAAGAATATCTCTTTCTCCTATGTGCTTTCATCCCTAACCCTAACCCTAACCCTTCCGAAAGTCGGAGAAGCTCAAGGATGGTACCGATCGATGCGCGCAACCCCATTTAGTGGGGGTAGAGCCTACTTGCAAGTCTCTCCGACCTTCACAAAAAAAGTTATTCAAGAATATCTCCTCAGATTTGGGGGAATTTCGTCGGTCGACCTCTTTCGAAGGTCGTACAAGCTCGGGGATGGTACCAATCGATCCGCAGGACCCAAATTAGTCCAGATGCAACCACTTTCCAAGTCTCTCCGACCTTCACAAAAAAAGTTATTCAAGAATATCTCTTCCTCCTATGTGCTTTCATCCCTAACCCTAACCCTAACCCTTCCGAAAGTCGGAGAAGCTCAAGGATGGTACCGATCGATGCGCGCTTCCCCATTTAGTGGGGGTAAAGCCTACTTGCAAGTCTCTCCGACCTTCACAAAAAAAGTTATTCAAGAATATCTCTTTCTCCTATGTGCTTTCATCCCTAACCCTAACCCTAACCCTTCCGAAAGTCGGAGAAGCTCAAGGATGGTACCGATCGATGCGCGCAACCCCATTTAGTGGGGGTAGAGCCTACTTGCAAGTCTCTCCGACCTTCACAAAAAAAGTTATTCAAGAATATCTCCTCAGATTTGGGGGAATTTCGTCGGTCGACCTCTTCCGAAGGTCGTACAAGCTCGGGGATGGTACCAATCGATCCGCAGGACCCAAATTAGTCCAGATGCAACCACTTTCCAAGTCTCTCCGACCTTCACAAAAAAAGTTATTCAAGAATATCTCTTTCTCCTATGTGCTTTCATCCCTAACCCTAACCCTAACCCTTCCGAAAGTCGGAGAAGCTCAAGGATGGTACTGATCGATGCGCGCTACCCCATTTAGTGGGGGTAGAGCCTACTTGCAAGTCTCTCCGACCTTCACAAAAAAAGTTATTCAAGAATATCTCTTTCTCCTATGTGCTTTCATCCCTAACCCTAACCCTAACCCTTCCGAAAGTCGGAGAAGCTCAAGGATGGTACCGATCGATGCGCGCTACCCCATTTAGTGGGGGTAGAGCCTACTTGCAAGTCTCTCCGACCTTCACAAAAAAAGTTATTCAAGAATATCTCTTTCTCCTATGTGCTTTCATCCCTAACCCTAACCCTAACCCTTCCGAAAGTCGGAGAAGCTCAAGGATGGTACCGATCGATGCGCGCAACCCCATTTAGTGGGGGTAGAGCCTACTTGCAAGTCTCTCCGACCTTCACAAAAAAAGTTATTCAAGAATATCTCCTCAGATTTGGGGGAATTTCGTCGGTCGACCTCTTTCGAAGGTCGTACAAGCTCGGGGATGGTACCAATCGATCTGCAGGACCCAATTTAGTCCAGATGCAACCACTTTCCAAGTCTCTCCGACCTTCACAAAAAAAGTTATTCAAGAATATCTCTTCCTCCTATGTGCTTTCATCCCTAACCCTAACCCTAACCCTTCCGAAAGTCGGAGAAGCTCAAGGATGGTACCGATCGATGCGCGCTACCCCATTTAGTGGGGGTAGAGCCTACTTGCAAGTCTCTCCGACCTTCACAAAAAAAGTTATTCAAGAATATCTCCTCAGATTTGGGGGAATTTCGTCGGTCGACCTCTTCCGAAGGTCGTACAAGCTCGGGGATGGTACCAATCGATCCGCAGGACCCAAATTAGTCCAGATGCAACCACTTTCCAAGTCTCTCCGACCTTCACAAAAAAAGTTATTCAAGAATATCTCTTTCTCCTATGTGCTTTCATCCCTAACCCTAACCCTAACCCTTCCGAAAGTCGGAGAAGCTCAAGGATGGTACCGATCGATGCGCGCTACCCCATTTAGTGGGGGTAGAGCCTACTTGCAAGTCTCTCCGACCTTCACAAAAAAAGTTATTCAAGAATATCTCTTTCTCCTATGTGCTTTCATCCCTAACCCTAACCCTAACCCTTCCGAAAGTCGGAGAAGCTCAAGGATGGTACCGATCGATGCGCGCTACCCCATTTAGTGGGGGTAGAGCCTACTTGCAAGTCTCTCCGACCTTCACAAAAAAAGTTATTCAAGAATATCTCTTTCTCCTATGTGCTTTCATCCCTAACCCTAACCCTTCCGAAAGTCGGAGAAGCTCAAGGATGGTACCGATCGATGCGCGCTACCCCATTTAGTGGGGGTAGAGCCTACTTGCAAGTCTCTCCGACCTTCACAAAAAAAGTTATTCAAGAATATCTCTTTCTCCTATGTGCTTTCATCCCTAACCCTAACCCTAACCCTTCCGAAAGTCGGAGAAGCTCAAGGATGGTACCGATCGATGCGCGCTACCCCATTTAGTGGGGGTAGAGCCTACTTGCAAGTCTCTCCGACCTTCACAAAAAAAGTTATTCAAGAATATCTCTTTCTCCTATGTGCTTTCATCCCTAACCCTAACCCTAACCCTTCCGAAAGTCGGAGAAGCTCAAGGATGGTACCGATCGATGCGCGCAACCCCATTTAGTGGGGGTAGAGCCTACTTGCAAGTCTCTCCGACCTTCACAAAAAAAGTTATTCAAGAATATCTCCTCAGATTTGGGGGAATTTCGTCGGTCGACCTCTTCCGAAGGTCGTACAAGCTCGGGGATGGTACCAATCGATCCGCAGGACCCAAATTAGTCCAGATGCAACCACTTTCCAAGTCTCTCCGACCTTCACAAAAAAAGTTATTCAAGAATATCTCTTTCTCCTATGTGCTTTCATCCCTAACCCTAACCCTAACCCTTCCGAAAGTCGGAGAAGCTCAAGGATGGTACTGATCGATGCGCGCTACCCCATTTAGTGGGGGTAGAGCCTACTTGCAAGTCTCTCCGACCTTCACAAAAAAAGTTATTCAAGAATATCTCTTTCTCCTATGTGCTTTCATCCCTAACCCTAACCCTAACCCTTCCGAAAGTCGGAGAAGCTCAAGGATGGTACCGATCGATGCGCGCTACCCCATTTAGTGGGGGTAGAGCCTACTTGCAAGTCTCTCCGACCTTCACAAAAAAAGTTATTAAAGAATATCTCTTTCTCCTATGTGCTTTCATCCCTAACCCTAACCCTTCCGAAAGTCGGAGAAGCTCAAGGATGGTACCGATCGATGCGCGCTACCCCATTTAGTGGGGGTAGAGCCTACTTGCAAGTCTCTCCGACCTTCACAAAAAAAGTTATTCAAGAATATCTCTTTCTCCTATGTGCTTTCATCCCTAACCCTAACCCTAACCCTTCCGAAAGTCGGAGAAGCTCAAGGATGGTACCGATCGATGCGCGCTACCCCATTTAGTGGGGGTAGAGCCTACTTGCAAGTCTCTCCGACCTTCACAAAAAAAGTTATTCAAGAATATCTCCTCAGATTTGGGGGAATTTCGTCGGTCGACCTCTTCCGAAGGTCGTACAAGCTCGGGCATGGTACCAATCGATCCGCAGGACCCAAATTAGTCCAGATGCAACCACTTTTCAAGTCTCTCCGACCTTCACAAAAAAAGTTATTCAAGAATATCTCTTTCTCCTATGTGCTTTCATCCCTAACCCTAACCCTAACCCTTCCGAAAGTCGGAGAAGCTCAAGAATGGTACCGATCGATGCGCGCTACCCCATTTAGTGGGGGTAGAGCCTACTTGCAAGTCTCTCCGACCTTCACAAAAAAAGTTATTCAAGAATATCTCTTTCTCCTATGTGCTTTCATCCCTAACCCTAACCCTAACCCTTCCGAAATTCGGAGAAGCTCAAGGATGGTACCGATCGATGCGCGCTACCCCATTTAGTGGGGGTAGAGCCTACTTGCAAGTCTCTCCGACCTTCAAAAAAAAAGTTATTCAAGAATATCTCCTCAGATTTGGGGGAATTTCGTCGGTCGACCTCTTCCGAAGGTCGTACAAGCTCGGGGATGGTACCAATCGATCCGCAGGACCCAAATTAGTCCAGATGCAACCACTTTCCAAGTCTCTCCGACCTTCACAAAAAAAGTTATTCAAGAATATCTCTTTCTCCTATGTGCTTTCATCCCTAACCCTAACCCTAACCCTTCCGAAAGTCGGAGAAGCTCAAGGATGGTACCGATCGATGCGCGCTACCCCATTTAGTGGGGGTAGAGCCTACTTGCAAGTCTCTCCGACCTTCACAAAAAAAGTTATTCAAGAATATCTCTTTCTCCTATGTGCTTTCATCCCTAACCCTAACCCTAACCCTTCCGAAAGTCGGAGAAGCTCAAGGATGGTACCGATCGATGCGCGCTACCCCATTTAGTGGGGGTAGAGCCTACTTGCAAGTCTCTCCGACCTTCACAAAAAAAGTTATTCAAGAATATCTCTTTCTCCTATGTGCTTTCATCCCTAACCCTAACCCTAACCCTTCCGAAAGTCGGAGAAGCTCAAGGATGGTACCGATCGATGCGCGCTACCCCATTTAGTGGGGGTAGAGCCTACTTGCAAGTCTCTCCGACCTTCACAAAAAAAGTTATTCAAGAATATCTCTTTCTCCTATGTGCTTTCATCCCTAACCCTAACCCTAACCCTTCCGAAAGTCGGAGAAGCTCAAGGATGGTACCGATCGATGCGCGCTACCCCATTTAGTGGGGGTAGAGCCTACTTGCAAGTCTCTCCGACCTTCACAAAAAAAGTTATTCAAGAATATCTCTTTCTCCTATGTGCTTTCATCCCTAACCCTAACCCTAACCCTTCCGAAAGTCGGAGAAGCTCAAGGATGGTACCGATCGATGCGCGCAACCCCATTTAGTGGGGGTAGAGCCTACTTGCAAGTCTCTCCGACCTTCACAAAAAAAGTTATTCAAGAATATCTCCTCAGATTTGGGGGAATTTCGTCGGTCGACCTCTTTCGAAGGTCGTACAAGCTCGGGGATGGTACCAATCGATCCGCAGGACCCAAATTAGTCCAGATGCAACCACTTTCCAAGTCTCTCCGACCTTCACAAAAAAAGTTATTCAAGAATATCTCTTCCTCCTATGTGCTTTCATCCCTAACCCTAACCCTTCCGAAAGTCGGAGAAGCTCAAGGATGGTACCGATCGATGCGCGCTACCCCATTTAGTGGGGGTAAAGCCTACTTGCAAGTCTCTCCGACCTTCACAAAAAAAGTTATTCAAGAATATCTCTTTCTCCTATGTGCTTTCATCCCTAACCCTAACCCTAACCCTTCCGAAAGTCGGAGAAGCTCAAGGATGGTACCGATCGATGCGCGCAACCCCATTTAGTGGGGGTAGAGCCTACTTGCAAGTCTCTCCGACCTTCACAAAAAAAGTTATTCAAGAATATCTCCTCAGATTTGGGGGAATTTCGTCGGTCGACCTTTTCCGAAGGTCGTACAAGCTCGGGGATGGTACCAATCGATCCGCAGGACCCAAATTAGTCCAGATGCAACCACTTTCCAAGTCTCTCCGACCTTCACAAAAAAAGTTATTCAAGAATATCTCTTTCTCCTATGTGCTTTCATCCCTAACCCTAACCCTAACCCTTCCGAAAGTCGGAGAAGCTCAAGGATGGTACCGATCGATGCGCGCTACCCCATTTAGTGGGGGTAGAGCCTACTTGCAAGTCTCTCCGACCTTCACAAAAAAAGTTATTCAAGAATATCTCTTTCTCCTATGTGCTTTCATCCCTAACCCTAACCCTAACCCTTCCGAAAGTCGGAGAAGCTCAAGGATGGTACCGATCGATGCGCGCTACCCCATTTAGTGGGGGTAGAGCCTACTTGCAAGTCTCTCCGACCTTCACAAAAAAAGTTATTCAAGAATATCTCTTTCTCCTATGTGCTTTCATCCCTAACCCTAACCCTAACCCTTCCGAAAGTCGGAGAAGCTCAAGGATGGTACCGATCGATGCGCGCAACCCCATTTAGTGGGGGTAGAGCCTACTTGCAAGTCTCTCCGACCTTCACAAAAAAAGTTATTCAAGAATATCTCCTCAGATTTGGGGGAATTTCGTCGGTCGACCTCTTTCGAAGGTCGTACAAGCTCGGGGATGGTACCAATCGATCCGCAGGACCCAAATTAGTCCAGATGCAACCACTTTCCAAGTCTCTCCGACCTTCACAAAAAAAGTTATTCAAGAATATCACTTCCTCCTATGTGCTTTCATCCCTAACCCTAACCCTAACCCTTCCGAAAGTCGGAGAAGCTCAAGGATGGTACCGATCGATGTGCGCTACCCCATTTAGTGGGGGTAAAGCCTACTTGCAAGTCTCTCCGACCTTCACAAAAAAAGTTATTCAAGAATATCTCTTTCTCCTATGTGCTTTCATCCCTAACCCTAACCCTAACCCTTCCGAAAGTCGGAGAAGCTCAAAGATGGTACCGATCGATGCGCGCAACCCCATTTAGTGGGGGTAGAGCCTACTTGCAAGTCTCTCCGACCTTCACAAAAAAAGTTATTCAAGAATATCTCCTCAGATTTGGGGGAATTTCGTCGGTCGACCTCTTCCGAAGGTCGTACAAGCTCGGGGATGGTACCAATCGATCTGCAGGACCCAAATTAGTCCAGATGCAACCACTTTCCAAGTCTCTCCGACCTTCACAAAAAAAGTTATTCAAGAATATCTCTTTCTCCTATGTGCTTTCATCCCTAACCCTAACCCTAACCCTTCCGAAAGTCGGAGAAGCTCAAGGATGGTACCGATCGATGCGCGCTACCCCATTTAGTGGGGGTAGAGCCTACTTGCAAGTCTCTCCGACCTTCACAAAAAAAGTTATTCAAGAATATCTCTTTCTCCTATGTGCTTTCATCCCTAACCCTAACCCTAACCCTTCCGAAAGTCGGAGAAGCTCAAGGATGGTACCGATCGATGCGCGCTACCCCATTTAGTGGGGGTAGAGCCTACTTGCAAGTCTCTCCGACCTTCACAAAAAAAGTTATTCAAGAATATCTCTTTCTCCTATGTGCTTTCATCCCTAACCCTAACCCTAACCCTTCCGAAAGTCGGAGAAGCTCAAGGATGGTACCGATCGATGCGCGCTACCCCATTTAGTGGGGGTAGAGCCTACTTGCAAGTCTCTCCGACCTTCACAAAAAAAGTTATTCAAGAATATCTCTTTCTCCTATGTGCTTTCATCCCTAACCCTAACCCTAACCCTTCCGAAAGTCGGAGAAGCTCAAGGATGGTACCGATCGATGCGCGTTACCCCATTTAGTGGGGGTAGAGCCTACTTGCAAGTCTCTCCGACCTTCACAAAAAAAGTTATTCAAGAATATCTCCTCAGATTTGGGGGAATTTCGTCGGTCGACCTCTTCCGAAGGTCGTACAAGCTCGGGCATGGTACCAATCGATCCGCAGGACCCAAATTAGTCCAGATGCAACCACTTTCCAAGTCTCTCCGACCTTCACAAAAAAAGTTATTCAAGAATATCTCTTTCTCCTATGTGCTTTCATCCCTAACCCTAACCCTAACCCTTCCGAAAGTCGGAGAAGCTCAAGGATGGTACCGATCGATGCGCGCTACCCCATTTAGTGGGGGTAGAGCCTACTTGCAAGTCTCTCCGACCTTCACAAAAAAAGTTATTCAAGAATATCTCTTTCTCCTATGTGCTTTCATCCCTAACCCTAACCCTAACCCTTCCGAAAGTCGGAGAAGCTCAAGGATGGTACCGATCGATGCGCGCTACCCCATTTAGTGGGGGTAGAGCCTACTTGCAAGTCTCTCCGACCTTCACAAAAAAAGTTATTCAAGAATATCTCTTTCTCCTATGTGCTTTCATCCCTAACCCTAACCCTAACCCTTCCGAAAGTCGGAGAAGCTCAAAGATGGTACCGATCGATGCGCGCTACCCCATTTAGTGGGAGTAGAGCCTACTTGCAAGTCTCTCCGACCTTCACAAAAAAAGTTATTCAAGAATATCTCTTTCTCCTATGTGCTTTCATCCCTAACCCTAACCCTAACCCTTCCGAAAGTCGGAGAAGCTCAAGGATGGTACCGATCGATGCGCGCTACCCCATTTAGTGGGGGTAGAGCCTACTTGCAAGTCTCTCCGACCTTCACAAAAAAAGTTATTCAAGAATATCTCCTCAGATTTGGGGGAATTTCGTCGGTCGACCTCTTCCGAAGGTCGTACAAGCTCGGGCATGGTACCAATCGATCCGCAGGACCCAAATTAGTCCAGATGCAACCACTTTCCAAGTCTCTCCGACCTTCACAAAAAAAGTTATTCAAGAATATCTCTTTCTCCTATGTGCTTTCATCCCTAACCCTAACCCTTCCGAAAGTCGGAGAAGCTCAAGGATGGTACCGATCGATGCGCGCTACCCCATTTAGTGGGGGTAGAGCCTACTTGCAAGTCTCTCCGACCTTCACAAAAAAAGTTATTCAAGAATATCTCTTTCTCCTATGTGCTTTCATCCCTAACCCTAACCCTAACCCTTCCGAAAGTCGGAGAAGCTCAAGGATGGTACCGATCGATGCGCGCTACCCCATTTAGTGGGGGTAGAGCCTACTTGCAAGTCTCTCCGACCTTCACAAAAAAAGTTATTCAAGAATATCTCTTTCTCCTATGTGCTTTCATCCCTAACCCTAACCCTAACCCTTCCGAAAGTCGGAGAAGCTCAAAGATGGTACCGATCGATGCGCGCTACCCCATTTAGTGGGAGTAGAGCCTACTTGCAAGTCTCTCCGACCTTCACAAAAAAAGTTATTCAAGAATATCTCTTTCTCCTATGTGCTTTCATCCCTAACCCTAACCCTAACCCTTCCGAAAGTCGGAGAAGCTCAAGGATGGTACCGATCGATGCGCGCAACCCCATTTAGTGGGGGTAGAGCCTACTTGCAAGTCTCTCCGACCTTCACAAAAAAAGTTATTCAAGAATATCTCCTCAGATTTGGGGGAATTTCGTCGGTCGACCTCTTCCGAAGGTCGTACAAGCTCGGGGATGGTACCAATCGATCCGCAGGACCCAAATTAGTCCAGATGCAACCACTTTTCAAGTCTCTCCGACCTTCACAAAAAAAGTTATTCAAGAATATCTCTTTCTCCTATGTGCTTTCATCCCTAACCCTAACCCTAACCCTTCCGAAAGTCGGAGAAGCTCAAGGATGGTACCGATCGATGCGCGCTACCCCATTTAGTGGGGGTAGAGCCTACTTGCAAGTCTCTCCGACCTTCACAAAAAAAGTTATTCAAGAATATCTCTTTCTCCTATGTGCTTTCATCCCTAACCCTAACCCTAACCCTTCCGAAAGTCGGAGAAGCTCAAGGATGGTACCGATCGATGCGCGCTACCCCATTTAGTGGGGGTAGAGCCTACTTGCAAGTCTCTCCGACCTTCACAAAAAAAGTTATTCAAGAATATCTCTTTCTCCTATGTGCTTTCATCCCTAACCCTAACCCTTCCGAAAGTCGGAGAAGCTCAAGGATGGTACCGATCGATGCGCGCTACCCCATTTAGTGGGGGGTAGAGCCTACTTGCAAGTCTCTCCGACCTTCACAAAAAAAGTTATTCAAGAATATCTCTTTCTCCTATGTGCTTTCATCCCTAACCCTAACCCTAACCCTTCCGAAAGTCGGAGAAGCTCAAGGATGGTACCGATCGATGCGCGCAACCCCATTTAGTGGGGGTAGAGCCTACTTGCAAGTCTCTCCAACCTTCACAAAAAAAGTTATTCAAGAATATCTCCTCAGATTTGGGGGAATTTCGTTGGTCGACCTCTTCCGAAGGTCGTACAAGCTCGGGGATGGTACCAATCGATCCGCAGGACCCAAATTAGTCCAGATGCAACCACTTTCCAAGTCTCTCCGACCTTCACAAAAAAAGTTATTCAAGAATATGTCTTTCTCCTATGTGCTTTCATCCCTAACCCTAACCCTAACCCTTCCGAAAGTCGGAGAAGCTCAAGGATGGTACCGATCGATGCGCGCTACCCCATTTAGTGGGGGTAGAGCCTACTTGCAAGTCTCTCCGACCTTCACAAAAAAAGTTATTCAAGAATATCTCTTTCTCCTATGTGCTTTCATCCCTAACCCTAACCCTAACCCTTCCGAAAGTCGGAGAAGCTCAAGGATGGTACCGATCGATGCGCGCTACCCCATTTAGTGGGGGTAGAGCCTACTTGCAAGTCTCTCCGACCTTCACAAAAAAAGTTATTCAAGAATATCTCTTTCTCCTATGTGCTTTCATCCCTAACCCTAACCCTAACCCTTCCGAAAGTCGGAGAAGCTCAAAGATGGTACCGATCGATGCGCGCTACCCCATTTAGTGGGAGTAGAGCCTACTTGCAAGTCTCTCCGACCTTCACAAAAAAAGTTATTCAAGAATATCTCTTTCTCCTATGTGCTTTCATCCCTAACCCTAACCCTAACCCTTCCGAAAGTCGGAGAAGCTCAAGGATGGTACCGATCGATGCGCGCAACCCCATTTAGTGGGGGTAGAGCCTACTTGCAAGTCTCTCCGACCTTCACAAAAAAAGTTATTCAAGAATATCTCTTTCTCCTATGTGCTTTCATCCCTAACCCTAACCCTAACCCTTCCGAAAGTCGGAGAAGCTCAAGGATGGTACCGATCGATGCGCGCTACCCCATTTAGTGGGAGTAGAGCCTACTTGCAAGTCTCTCCGACCTTCACAAAAAAAGTTATTCAAGAATATCTCTTTCTCCTATGTGCTTTCATCCCTAACCCTAACCCTTCCGAAAGTCGGAGAAGCTCAAGGATGGTACCGATCGATGCGCGCAACCCCATTTAGTGGGGGTAGAGCCTACTTGCAAGTCTCTCCGACCTTCACAAAAAAAGTTATTCAAGAATATCTCCTCAGATTTGGGGGAATTTCGTCGGTCGACCTCTTCCGAAGGTCGTACAAGCTCGGGGATGGTACCAATCGATCCGCAGGACCCAAATTAGTCCAGATGCAACCACTTTCCAAGTCTCTCCGACCTTCACAAAAAAAGTTATTCAAGAATATCTCTTTCTCCTATGTGCTTTCATCCCTAACCCTAACCCTAACCCTTCCGAAAGTCGGAGAAGCTCAAGGATGGTACCGATCGATGCGCGCTACCCCATTTAGTGGGGGTAGAGCCTACTTGCAAGTCTCTCCGACCTTCACAAAAAAAGTTATTCAAGAATATCTCTTTCTCCTATGTGCTTTCATCCCTAACCCTAACCCTAACCCTTCCGAAAGTCGGAGAAGCTCAAGGATGGTACCGATCGATGCGCGCAACCCCATTTAGTGGGGGTAGAGCCTACTTGCAAGTCTCTCCGACCTTCACAAAAAAAGTTATTCAAGAATATCTCCTCAGATTTGGGGGAATTTCGTCGGTCGACCTCTTCCGAAGGTCGTACAAGCTTGGGGATGGTACCAATCGATCCGCAGGACCCAAATTAGTCCAGATGCAACCACTTTCCAAGTCTCTCCGACCTTTACAAAAAAAGTTATTCAAGAATATCTCTTTCTCCTATGTGCTTTCATCCCTAACCCTAACCCTAACCCTTCCGAAAGTCGGAGAAGCTCAAGGATGGTACCGATCGATGCGCGCTACCCCATTTAGTGGGGGTAGAGCCTACTTGCAAGTCTCTCCGACCTTCACAAAAAAAGTTATTCAAGAATATCTCTTTCTCCTATGTGCTTTCATCCCTAACCCTAACCCTAACCCTTCCGAAAGTCGGAGAAGCTCAAGGATGGTACCGATCGATGCGCGCTACCCCATTTAGTGGGGGTAGAGCCTACTTGCAAGTCTCTCCGACCTTCACAAAAAAAGTTATTCAAGAATATCTCTTTCTCCTATGTGCTTTCATCCCTAACCCTAACCCTAACCCTTCCGAAAGTCGGAGAAGCTCAAAGATGGTACCGATCGATGCGCGCTACCCCATTTAGTGGGAGTAGAGCCTACTTGCAAGTCTCTCCGACCTTCACAAAAAAAGTTATTCAAGAATATCTCTTTCTCCTATGTGCTTTCATCCCTAACCCTAACCCTAACCCTTCCGAAAGTCGGAGAAGCTCAAGGATGGTACCGATCGATGCGCGCAACCCCATTTAGTGGGGGTAGAGCCTACTTGCAAGTCTCTCCGACCTTCACAAAAAAAGTTATTCAAGAATATCTCCTCAGATTTGGGGGAATTTCGTCGGTCGACCTCTTCCGAAGGTCGTACAAGCTCGGGGATGGTACCAATCGATCCGCAGGACCCAAATTAGTCCAGATGCAACCACTTTTCAAGTCTCTCCGACCTTCACAAAAAAAGTTATTCAAGAATATCTCTTTCTCCTATGTGCTTTCATCCCTAACCCTAACCCTAACCCTTCCGAAAGTCGGAGAAGCTCAAGGATGGTACCGATCGATGCGCGCTACCCCATTTAGTGGGGGTAGAGCCTACTTGCAAGTCTCTCCGACCTTCACAAAAAAAGTTATTCAAGAATATCTCTTTCTCCTATGTGCTTTCATCCCTAACCCTAACCCTAACCCTTCCGAAAGTCGGAGAAGCTCAAGGATGGTACCGATCGATGCGCGCAACCCCATTTAGTGGGGGTAGAGCCTACTTGCAAGTCTCTCCGACCTTCACAAAAAAAGTTATTCAAGAATATCTCCTCAGATTTGGGGGAATTTCGTCGGTCGACCTCTTCCGAAGGTCGTACAAGCTCGGGGATGGTACCAATCGATCCGCAGGACCCAAATTAGTCCAGATGCAACCACTTTTCAAGTCTCTCCGACCTTCACAAAAAAAGTTATTCAAGAATATCTCTTTCTCCTATGTGCTTTCATCCCTAACCCTAACCCTAACCCTTCCGAAAGTCGGAGAAGCTCAAGGATGGTACCGATCGATGCGCGCAACCCCATTTAGTGGGGGTAGAGCCTACTTGCAAGTCTCTCCGACCTTCACAAAAAAAGTTATTCAAGAATATCTCCTCAGATTTGGGGGAATTTCGTCGGTCGACCTCTTCCGAAGGTCGTACAAGCTCGGGGATGGTACCAATCGATCCGCAGGACCCAAATTAGTCCAGATGCAACCACTTTCCAAGTCTCTCCGACCTTCACAAAAAAAGTTATTCAAGAATATCTCTTTCTCCTATGTGCTTTCATCCCTAACCCTAACCCTAACCCTTCCGAAAGTCGGAGAAGCTCAAGGATGGTACCGATCGATGCGCGCTACCCCATTTAGTGGGGGTAGAGCCTACTTGCAAGTCTCTCCGACCTTCACAAAAAAAGTTATTCAAGAATATCTCTTTCTCCTATGTGCTTTCATCCCTAACCCTAACCCTAACCCTTCCGAAAGTCGGAGAAGCTCAAGGATGGTACCGATCGATGCGCGCAACCCCATTTAGTGGGGGTAGAGCCTACTTGCAAGTCTCTCCGACCTTCACAAAAAAAGTTATTCAAGAATATCTCCTCAGATTTGGGGGAATTTCGTCGGTCGACCTCTTCCGAAGGTCGTACAAGCTCGGGGATGGTACCAATCGATCCGCAGGACCCAAATTAGTCCAGATGCAACCACTTTTCAAGTCTCTCCGACCTTCACAAAAAAAGTTATTCAAGAATATCTCTTTCTCCTATGTGCTTTCATCCCTAACCCTAACCCTAACCCTTCCGAAAGTCGGAGAAGCTCAAGGATGGTACCGATCGATGCGCGCAACCCCATTTAGTGGGGGTAGAGCCTACTTGCAAGTCTCTCCGACCTTCACAAAAAAAGTTATTCAAGAATATCTCCTCAGATTTGGGGGAATTTCGTCGGTCGACCTCTTCCGAAGGTCGTACAAGCTCGGGGATGGTACCAATCGATCCGCAGGACCCAAATTAGTCCAGATGCAACCACTTTCCAAGTCTCTCCGACCTTCACAAAAAAAGTTATTCAAGAATATCTCTTTCTCCTATGTGCTTTCATCCCTAACCCTAACCCTAACCCTTCCGAAAGTCGGAGAAGCTCAAGGATGGTACCGATCGATGCGCGCTACCCCATTTAGTGGGGGTAGAGCCTACTTGCAAGTCTCTCCGACCTTCACAAAAAAAGTTATTCAAGAATATCTCTTTCTCCTATGTGCTTTCATCCCTAACCCTAACCCTAACCCTTCCGAAAGTCGGAGAAGCTCAAGGATGGTACCGATCGATGCGCGCAACCCCATTTAGTGGGGGTAGAGCCTACTTGCAAGTCTCTCCGACCTTCACAAAAAAAGTTATTCAAGAATATCTCCTCAGATTTGGGGGAATTTCGTCGGTCGACCTCTTCCGAAGGTCGTACAAGCTTGGGGATGGTACCAATCGATCCGCAGGACCCAAATTAGTCCAGATGCAACCACTTTCCAAGTCTCTCCGACCTTTACAAAAAAAGTTATTCAAGAATATCTCTTTCTCCTATGTGCTTTCATCCCTAACCCTAACCCTAACCCTTCCGAAAGTCGGAGAAGCTCAAGGATGGTACCGATCGATGCGCGCTACCCCATTTAGTGGGGGTAGAGCCTACTTGCAAGTCTCTCCGACCTTCACAAAAAAAGTTATTCAAGAATATCTCCTCAGATTTGGGGGAATTTCGTCGGTCGACCTCTTCCGAAGGTCGTACAAGCTCGGGCATGGTACCAATCGATCCGCAGGACCCAAATTAGTCCAGATGCAACCACTTTCCAAGTCTCTCCGACCTTCACAAAAAAAGTTATTCAAGAATATCTCTTTCTCCTATGTGCTTTCATCCCTAACCCTAACCCTAACCCTTCCGAAAGTCGGAGAAGCTCAAGGATGGTACCGATCGATGCGCGCTACCCCATTTAGTGGGGGTAGAGCCTACTTGCAAGTCTCTCCGACCTTCACAAAAAAAGTTATTCAAGAATATCTCTTTCTCCTATGTGCTTTCATCCCTAACCCTAACCCTAACCCTTCCGAAAGTCGGAGAAGCTCAAGGATGGTACCGATCGATGCGCGCTACCCCATTTAGTGGGGGTAGAGCCTACTTGCAAGTCTCTCCGACCTTCACAAAAAAAGTTATTCAAGAATATCTCTTTCTCCTATGTGCTTTCATCCCTAACCCTAACCCTAACCCTTCCGAAAGTCGGAGAAGCTCAAAGATGGTACCGATCGATGCGCGCTACCCCATTTAGTGGGAGTAGAGCCTACTTGCAAGTCTCTCCGACCTTCACAAAAAAAGTTATTCAAGAATATCTCTTTCTCCTATGTGCTTTCATCCCTAACCCTAACCCTAACCCTTCCGAAAGTCGGAGAAGCTCAAGGATGGTACCGATCGATGCGCGCAACCCCATTTAGTGGGGGTAGAGCCTACTTGCAAGTCTCTCCGACCTTCACAAAAAAAGTTATTCAAGAATATCTCCTCAGATTTGGGGGAATTTCGTCGGTCGACCTCTTCCGAAGGTCGTACAAGCTCGGGGATGGTACCAATCGATCTGCAGGACCCAAATTAGTCCAGATGCAACCACTTTTCAAGTCTCTCCGACCTTCACAAAAAAAGTTATTCAAGAATATCTCTTTCTCCTATGTGCTTTCATCCCTAACCCTAACCCTAACCCTTCCGAAAGTCGGAGAAGCTCAAGGATGGTACCGATCGATGCGCGCTACCCCATTTAGTGGGGGTAGAGCCTACTTGCAAGTCTCTCCGACCTTCACAAAAAAAGTTATTCAAGAATATCTCTTTCTCCTATGTGCTTTCATCCCTAACCCTAACCCTAACCCTTCCGAAAGTCGGAGAAGCTCAAGGATGGTACCGATCGATGCGCGCAACCCCATTTAGTGGGGGTAGAGCCTACTTGCAAGTCTCTCCGACCTTCACAAAAAAAGTTATTCAAGAATATCTCCTCAGATTTGGGGGAATTTCGTCGGTCGACCTCTTCCGAAGGTCGTACAAGCTCGGGGATGGTACCAATCGATCCGCAGGACCCAAATTAGTCCAGATGCAACCACTTTTCAAGTCTCTCCGACCTTCACAAAAAAAGTTATTCAAGAATATCTCTTTCTCCTATGTGCTTTCATCCCTAACCCTAACCCTAACCCTTCCGAAAGTCGGAGAAGCTCAAGGATGGTACCGATCGATGCGCGCAACCCCATTTAGTGGGGGTAGAGCCTACTTGCAAGTCTCTCCGACCTTCACAAAAAAAGTTATTCAAGAATATCTCCTCAGATTTGGGGGAATTTCGTCGGTCGACCTCTTCCGAAGGTCGTACAAGCTCGAGGATGGTACCAATCGATCCGCAGGACCCAAATTAGTCCAGATGCAACCACTTTCCAAGTCTCTCCGACCTTCACAAAAAAAGTTATTCAAGAATATCTCTTTCTCCTATGTGCTTTCATCCCTAACCCTAACCCTAACCCTTCCGAAAGTCGGAGAAGCTCAAGGATGGTACCGATCGATGTGCGCTACCCCATTTAGTGGGGGTAGAGCCTACTTGCAAGTCTCTCCGACCTTCACAAAAAAAGTTATTCAAGAATATCTCTTTCTCCTATGTGCTTTCATCCCTAACCCTAACCCTAACCCTTCCGAAAGTCGGAGAAGCTCAAGGATGGTACCGATCGATGCGCGCAACCCCATTTAGTGGGGGTAGAGCCTACTTGCAAGTCTCTCCGACCTTCACAAAAAAAGTTATTCAAGAATATCTCCTCAGATTTGGGGGAATTTCGTCGGTCGACCTCTTCCGAAGGTCGTACAAGCTCGGGGATGGTACCAATCGATCCGCAGGACCCAAATTAGTCCAGATGCAACCACTTTCCAAGTCTCTCCGACCTTTACAAAAAAAGTTATTCAAGAATATCTCTTTCTCCTATGTGCTTTCATCCCTAACCCTAACCCTAACCCTTCCGAAAGTCGGAGAAGCTCAAGGATGGTACCGATCGATGCGCGCTACCCCATTTAGTGGGGGTAGAGCCTACTTGCAAGTCTCTCCGACCTTCACAAAAAAAGTTATTCAAGAATATCTCCTCAGATTTGGGGGAATTTCGTCGGTCGACCTCTTCCGAAGGTCGTACAAGCTCGGGCATGGTACCAATCGATCCGCAGGACCCAAATTAGTCCAGATGCAACCACTTTCCAAGTCTCTCCGACCTTCACAAAAAAAGTTATTCAAGAATATCTCTTTCTCCTATGTGCTTTCATCCCTAACCCTAACCCTAACCCTTCCGAAAGTCGAAGAAGCTCAAGGATGGTACCGATCGATGCGCGCTACCCCATTTAGTGGGGGTAGAGCCTACTTGCAAGTCTCTCCGACCTTCACAAAAAAAGTTATTCAAGAATATCTCTTTCTCCTATGTGCTTTCATCCCTAACCCTAACCCTAACCCTTCCGAAAGTCGGAGAAGCTCAAGGATGGTACCGATCGATGCGCGCTACCCCATTTAGTGGGGGTAGAGCCTACTTGCAAGTCTCTCCGACCTTCACAAAAAAAGTTATTCAAGAATATCTCTTTCTCCTATGTGCTTTCATCCCTAACCCTAACCCTAACCCTTCCGAAAGTCGGAGAAGCTCAAGGATGGTACCGATCGATGCGCGCTACCCCATTTAGTGGGGGTAGAGCCTACTTGCAAGTCTCTCCGACCTTCACAAAAAAAGTTATTCAAGAATATCTCTTTCTCCTATGTGCTTTCATCCCTAACCCTAACCCTAACCCTTCCGAAAGTCGGAGAAGCTCAAAGATGGTACCGATCGATGCGCGCTACCCCATTTAGTGGGAGTAGAGCCTACTTGCAAGTCTCTCCGACCTTCACAAAAAAAGTTATTCAAGAATATCTCTTTCTCCTATGTGCTTTCATCCCTAACCCTAACCCTAACCCTTCCGAAAGTCGGAGAAGCTCAAGGATGGTACCGATCGATGCGCGCAACCCCATTTAGTGGGGGTAGAGCCTACTTGCAAGTCTCTCCGACCTTCACAAAAAAAGTTATTCAAGAATATCTCCTCAGATTTGGGGGAATTTCGTCGGTCGACCTCTTCCGAAGGTCGTACAAGCTCGGGGATGGTACCAATCGATCTGCAGGACCCAAATTAGTCCAGATGCAACCACTTTTCAAGTCTCTCCGACCTTCACAAAAAAAGTTATTCAAGAATATCTCTTTCTCCTATGTGCTTTCATCCCTAACCCTAACCCTAACCCTTCCGAAAGTCGGAGAAGCTCAAGGATGGTACCGATCGATGCGCGCTACCCCATTTAGTGGGGGTAGAGCCTACTTGCAAGTCTCTCCGACCTTCACAAAAAAAGTTATTCAAGAATATCTCTTTCTCCTATGTGCTTTCATCCCTAACCCTAACCCTTCCGAAAGTCGGAGAAGCTCAAGGATGGTACCGATCGATGCGCGCAACCCCATTTAGTGGGGGTAGAGCCTACTTGCAAGTCTCTCCGACCTTCACAAAAAAAGTTATTCAAGAATATCTCCTCAGATTTGGGGGAATTTCGTCGGTCGACCTCTTCCGAAGGTCGTACAAGCTCGGGGATGGTACCAATCGATCCGCAGGACCCAAATTAGTCCAGATGCAACCACTTTTCAAGTCTCTCCGACCTTCACAAAAAAAGTTATTCAAGAATATCTCTTTCTCCTATGTGCTTTCATCCCTAACCCTAACCCTAACCCTTCCGAAAGTCGGAGAAGCTCAAGGATGGTACCGATCGATGCGCGCAACCCCATTTAGTGGGGGTAGAGCCTACTTGCAAGTCTCTCCGACCTTCACAAAAAAAGTTATTCAAGAATATCTCCTCAGATTTGGGGGAATTTCGTCGGTCGACCTCTTCCGAAGGTCGTACAAGCTCGGGGATGGTACCAATCGATCCGCAGGACCCAAATTAGTCCAGATGCAACTACTTTCCAAGTCTCTCCGACCTTCACAAAAAAAGTTATTCAAGAATATCTCTTTCTCCTATGTGCTTTCATCCCTAACCCTAACCCTAACCCTTCCGAAAGTCGGAGAAGCTCAAGGATGGTACCGATCGATGCGCGCTACCCCATTTAGTGGGGGTAGAGCCTACTTGCAAGTCTCTCCGACCTTCACAAAAAAAGTTATTCAAGAATATCTCTTTCTCCTATGTGCTTTCATCCCTAACCCTAACCCTAACCCTTCCGAAAGTCGGAGAAGCTCAAGGATGGTACCGATCGATGCGCGCAACCCCATTTAGTGGGGGTAGAGCCTACTTGCAAGTCTCTCCGACCTTCACAAAAAAAGTTATTCAAGAATATCTCCTCAGATTTGGGGGAATTTCGTCGGTCGACCTCTTCCGAAGGTCGTACAAGCTCGGGGATGGTACCAATCGATCCGCAGGACCCAAATTAGTCCAGATGCAACCACTTTCCAAGTCTCTCCGACCTTTACAAAAAAAGTTATTCAAGAATATCTCTTTCTCCTATGTGCTTTCATCCCTAACCCTAACCCTTCCGAAAGTCGGAGAAGCTCAAGGATGGTACCGATCGATGCGCGCAACCCCATTTAGTGGGGGTAGAGCCTACTTGCAAGTCTCTCCGACCTTCACAAAAAAAGTTATTCAAGAATATCTCCTCAGATTTGGGGGAATTTCGTCGGTCGACCTCTTCCGAAGGTCGTACAAGCTTGGGGATGGTACCAATCGATCCGCAGGACCCAAATTAGTCCAGATGCAACCACTTTCCAAGTCTCTCCGACCTTTACAAAAAAAGTTATTCAAGAATATCTCTTTCTCCTATGTGCTTTCATCCCTAACCCTAACCCTAACCCTTCCGAAAGTCGGAGAAGCTCAAGGATGGTACCGATCGATGCGCGCTACCCCATTTAGTGGGGGTAGAGCCTACTTGCAAGTCTCTCCGACCTTCACAAAAAAAGTTATTCAAGAATATCTCCTCAGATTTGGGGGAATTTCGTCGGTCGACCTCTTCCGAAGGTCGTACAAGCTGGGGCATGGTACCAATCGATCCGCAGGACCCAAATTAGTCCAGATGCAACCACTTTCCAAGTCTCTCCGACCTTCACAAAAAAAGTTATTCAAGAATATCTCTTTCTCCTATGTGCTTTCATCCCTAACCCTAACCCTAACCCTTCCGAAAGTCGGAGAAGCTCAAGGATGGTACCGATCGATGCGCGCTACCCCATTTAGTGGGGGTAGAGCCTACTTGCAAGTCTCTCCGACCTTCACAAAAAAAGTTATTCAAGAATATCTCTTTCTCCTATGTGCTTTCATCCCTAACCCTAACCCTAACCCTTCCGAAAGTCGGAGAAGCTCAAGGATGGTACCGATCGATGCGCGCTACCCCATTTAGTGGGGGTAGAGCCTACTTGCAAGTCTCTCCGACCTTCACAAAAAAAGTTATTCAAGAATATCTCTTTCTCCTATGTGCTTTCATCCCTAACCCTAACCCTAACCCTTCCGAAAGTCGGAGAAGCTCAAAGATGGTACCGATCGATGCGCGCTACCCCATTTAGTGGGAGTAGAGCCTACTTGCAAGTCTCTCCGACCTTCACAAAAAAAGTTATTCAAGAATATCTCTTTCTCCTATGTGCTTTCATCCCTAACCCTAACCCTAACCCTTCCGAAAGTCGGAGAAGCTCAAGGATGGTACCGATCGATGCGCGCAACCCCATTTAGTGGGGGTAGAGCCTACTTGCAAGTCTCTCCGACCTTCACAAAAAAAGTTATTCAAGAATATCTCCTCAGATTTGGGGGAATTTCGTCGGTCGACCTCTTCCGAAGGTCGTACAAGCTCGGGGATGGTACCAATCGATCTGCAGGACCCAAATTAGTCCAGATGCAACCACTTTTCAAGTCTCTCCGACCTTCACAAAAAAAGTTATTCAAGAATATCTCTTTCTCCTATGTGCTTTCATCCCTAACCCTAACCCTAACCCTTCCGAAAGTCGGAGAAGCTCAAGGATGGTACCGATCGATGCGCGCTACCCCATTTAGTGGGGGTAGAGCCTACTTGCAAGTCTCTCCGACCTTCACAAAAAAAGTTATTCAAGAATATCTCTTTCTCCTATGTGCTTTCATCCCTAACCCTAACCCTAGCCCTTCCGAAAGTCGGAGAAGCTCAAGGATGGTACCGATCGATGCGCGCAACCCCATTTAGTGGGGGTAGAGCCTACTTGCAAGTCTCTCCGACCTTCACAAAAAAAGTTATTCAAGAATATCTCCTCAGATTTGGGGGAATTTCGTCGGTCGACCTCTTCCGAAGGTCGTACAAGCTCGGGGATGGTACCAATCGATCCGCAGGACCCAAATTAGTCCAGATGCAACCACTTTTCAAGTCTCTCCGACCTTCACAAAAAAAGTTATTCAAGAATATCTCTTTCTCCTATGTGCTTTCATCCCTAACCCTAACCCTAACCCTTCCGAAAGTCGGAGAAGCTCAAGGATGGTACCGATCGATGCGCGCAACCCCATTTAGTGGGGGTAGAGCCTACTTGCAAGTCTCTCCGACCTTCACAAAAAAAGTTATTCAAGAATATCTCCTCAGATTTGGGGGAATTTCGTCGGTCGACCTCTTCCGAAGGTCGTACAAGCTCGAGGATGGTACCAATCGATCCGCAGGACCCAAATTAGTCCAGATGCAACCACTTTCCAAGTCTCTCCGACCTTCACAAAAAAAGTTATTCAAGAATATCTCTTTCTCCTATGTGCTTTCATCCCTAACCCTAACCCTAACCCTTCCGAAAGTCGGAGAAGCTCAAGGATGGTACCGATCGATGTGCGCTACCCCATTTAGTGGGGGTAGAGCCTACTTGCAAGTCTCTCCGACCTTCACAAAAAAAGTTATTCAAGAATATCTCTTTCTCCTATGTGCTTTCATCCCTAACCCTAACCCTAACCCTTCCGAAAGTCGGAGAAGCTCAAGGATGGTACCGATCGATGCGCGCAACCCCATTTAGTGGGGGTAGAGCCTACTTGCAAGTCTCTCCGACCTTCACAAAAAAAGTTATTCAAGAATATCTCCTCAGATTTGGGGGAATTTCGTCGGTCGACCTCTTCCGAAGGTCGTACAAGCTCGGGGATGGTACCAATCGATCCGCAGGACCCAAATTAGTCCAGATGCAACCACTTTCCAAGTCTCTCCGACCTTTACAAAAAAAGTTATTCAAGAATATCTCTTTCTCCTATGTGCTTTCATCCCTAACCCTAACCCTAACCCTTCCGAAAGTCGGAGAAGCTCAAGGATGGTACCGATCGATGCGCGCTACCCCATTTAGTGGGGGTAGAGCCTACTTGCAAGTCTCTCCGACCTTCACAAAAAAAGTTATTCAAGAATATCTCCTCAGATTTGGGGGAATTTCGTCGGTCGACCTCTTCCGAAGGTCGTACAAGCTCGGGCATGGTACCAATCGATCCGCAGGACCCAAATTAGTCCAGATGCAACCACTTTCCAAGTCTCTCCGACCTTCACAAAAAAAGTTATTCAAGAATATCTCTTTCTCCTATGTGCTTTCATCCCTAACCCTAACCCTAACCCTTCCGAAAGTCGAAGAAGCTCAAGGATGGTACCGATCGATGCGCGCTACCCCATTTAGTGGGGGTAGAGCCTACTTGCAAGTCTCTCCGACCTTCACAAAAAAAGTTATTCAAGAATATCTCTTTCTCCTATGTGCTTTCATCCCTAACCCTAACCCTTCCGAAAGTCGGAGAAGCTCAAGGATGGTACCGATCGATGCGCGCTACCCCATTTAGTGGGGGTAGAGCCTACTTGCAAGTCTCTCCGACCTTCACAAAAAAAGTTATTCAAGAATATCTCTTTCTCCTATGTGCTTTCATCCCTAACCCTAACCCTAACCCTTCCGAAAGTCGGAGAAGCTCAAGGATGGTACCGATCGATGCGCGCTACCCCATTTAGTGGGGGTAGAGCCTACTTGCAAGTCTCTCCGACCTTCACAAAAAAAGTTATTCAAGAATATCTCTTTCTCCTATGTGCTTTCATCCCTAACCCTAACCCTAACCCTTCCGAAAGTCGGAGAAGCTCAAAGATGGTACCGATCGATGCGCGCTACCCCATTTAGTGGGAGTAGAGCCTACTTGCAAGTCTCTCCGACCTTCACAAAAAAAGTTATTCAAGAATATCTCTTTCTCCTATGTGCTTTCATCCCTAACCCTAACCCTAACCCTTCCGAAAGTCGGAGAAGCTCAAGGATGGTACCGATCGATGCGCGCAACCCCATTTAGTGGGGGTAGAGCCTACTTGCAAGTCTCTCCGACCTTCACAAAAAAAGTTATTCAAGAATATCTCCTCAGATTTGGGGGAATTTCGTCGGTCGACCTCTTCCGAAGGTCGTACAAGCTCGGGGATGGTACCAATCGATCTGCAGGACCCAAATTAGTCCAGATGCAACCACTTTTCAAGTCTCTCCGACCTTCACAAAAAAAGTTATTCAAGAATATCTCTTTCTCCTATGTGCTTTCATCCCTAACCCTAACCCTAACCCTTCCGAAAGTCGGAGAAGCTCAAGGATGGTACCGATCGATGCGCGCTACCCCATTTAGTGGGGGTAGAGCCTACTTGCAAGTCTCTCCGACCTTCACAAAAAAAGTTATTCAAGAATATCTCTTTCTCCTATGTGCTTTCATCCCTAACCCTAACCCTTCCGAAAGTCGGAGAAGCTCAAGGATGGTACCGATCGATGCGCGCAACCCCATTTAGTGGGGGTAGAGCCTACTTGCAAGTCTCTCCGACCTTCACAAAAAAAGTTATTCAAGAATATCTCCTCAGATTTGGGGGAATTTCGTCGGTCGACCTCTTCCGAAGGTCGTACAAGCTCGGGGATGGTACCAATCGATCCGCAGGACCCAAATTAGTCCAGATGCAACCACTTTTCAAGTCTCTCCGACCTTCACAAAAAAAGTTATTCAAGAATATCTCTTTCTCCTATGTGCTTTCATCCCTAACCCTAACCCTAACCCTTCCGAAAGTCGGAGAAGCTCAAGGATGGTACCGATCGATGCGCGCAACCCCATTTAGTGGGGGTAGAGCCTACTTGCAAGTCTCTCCGACCTTCACAAAAAAAGTTATTCAAGAATATCTCCTCAGATTTGGGGGAATTTCGTCGGTCGACCTCTTCCGAAGGTCGTACAAGCTCGGGGATGGTACCAATCGATCCGCAGGACCCAAATTAGTCCAGATGCAACCACTTTCCAAGTCTCTCCGACCTTCACAAAAAAAGTTATTCAAGAATATCTCTTTCTCCTATGTGCTTTCATCCCTAACCCTAACCCTAACCCTTCCGAAAGTCGGAGAAGCTCAAGGATGGTACCGATCGATGCGCGCTACCCCATTTAGTGGGGGTAGAGCCTACTTGCAAGTCTCTCCGACCTTCACAAAAAAAGTTATTCAAGAATATCTCTTTCTCCTATGTGCTTTCATCCCTAACCCTAACCCTAACCCTTCCGAAAGTCGGAGAAGCTCAAGGATGGTACCGATCGATGCGCGCAACCCCATTTAGTGGGGGTAGAGCCTACTTGCAAGTCTCTCCGACCTTCACAAAAAAAGTTATTCAAGAATATCTCCTCAGATTTGGGGGAATTTCGTCGGTCGACCTCTTCCGAAGGTCGTACAAGCTCGGGGATGGTACCAATCGATCCGCAGGACCCAAATTAGTCCAGATGCAACCACTTTCCAAGTCTCTCCGACCTTTACAAAAAAAGTTATTCAAGAATATCTCTTTCTCCTATGTGCTTTCATCCCTAACCCTAACCCTTCCGAAAGTCGGAGAAGCTCAAGGATGGTACCGATCGATGCGCGCTACCCCATTTAGTGGGGGTAGAGCCTACTTGCAAGTCTCTCCGACCTTCACAAAAAAAGTTATTCAAGAATATCTCCTCAGATTTGGGGGAATTTCGTCGGTCGACCTCTTCCGAAGGTCGTACAAGCTCGGGCATGGTACCAATCGATCCGCAGGACCCAAATTAGTCCAGATGTAACCACTTTCCAAGTCTCTCCGACCTTCACAAAAAAAGTTATTCAAGAATATCTCTTTCTCCTATGTGCTTTCATCCCTAACCCTGACCCTAACCCTTCCGAAAGTCGAAGAAGCTCAAGGATGGTACCGATCGATGCGTGCTACCCCATTTAGTGGGGGTAGAGCCTACTTGCAAGTCTCTCCGACCTTCACAAAAAAAGTTATTCAAGAATATCTCTTTCTCCTATGTGCTTTCATCCCTAACCCTAACCCTAACCCTTCCGAAAGTCGGAGAAGCTCAAGGATGGTACTGATCGATGCGCGCTACCCCATTTAGTGGGGGTAGAGCCTACTTGCAAGTCTCTCCGACCTTCACAAAAAAAGTTATTCAAGAATATCTCTTTCTCCTATGTGCTTTCATCCCTAACCCTAACCCTAACCCTTCCGAAAGTCGGAGAAGCTCAAAGATGGTACCGATCGATGCGCGCTACCCCATTTAGTGGGAGTAGAGCCTACTTGCAAGTCTCTCCGACCTTCACAAAAAAAGTTATTCAAGAATATCTCTTTCTCCTATGTGCTTTCATCCCTAACCCTAACCCTAACCCTTCCGAAAGTCGGAGAAGCTCAAGGATGGTACCGATCGATGCGCGCAACCCCATTTAGTGGGGGTAGAGCCTACTTGCAAGTCTCTCCGACCTTCACAAAAAAAGTTATTCAAGAATATCTCCTCAGATTTGGGGGAATTTCGTCGGTCGACCTCTTCCGAAGGTCGTACAAGCTCGGGGATGGTACCAATCGATCCGCAGGACCCAAATTAGTCCAGATGCAACCACTTTTCAAGTCTCTCCGACCTTCACAAAAAAAGTTATTCAAGAATATTTCTTTCTCCTATGTGCTTTCATCCCTAACCCTAACCCTAACCCTTCCGAAAGTCGGAGAAGCTCAAGGATGGTACCGATCGATGCGCGCTACCCCATTTAGTGGGGGTAGAGCCTACTTGCAAGTCTCTCCGACCTTCACAAAAAAAGTTATTCAAGAATATCTCTTTCTCCTATGTGCTTTCATCCCTAACCCTAACCCTTCCGAAAGTCGGAGAAGCTCAAGGATGGTACCGATCGATGCGCGCAACCCCATTTAGTGGGGGTAGAGCCTACTTGCAAGTCTCTCCGACCTTCACAAAAAAAGTTATTCAAGAATATCTCCTCAGATTTGGGGGAATTTCGTCGGTCGACCTCTTCCGAAGGTCGTACAAGCTCGGGGATGGTACCAATCGATCCGCAGGACCCAAATTAGTCCAGATGCAACCACTTTCCAAGTCTCTCCGACCTTCACAAAAAAAGTTATTCAAGAATATCTCTTTCTCCTATGTGCTTTCATCCCTAACCCTAACCCTAACCCTTCCGAAAGTCGGAGAAGCTCAAGGATGGTACCGATCGATGCGCGCTACCCCATTTAGTGGGGGTAGAGCCTACTTGCAAGTCTCTCCGACCTTCACAAAAAAAGTTATTCAAGAATATCTCTTTCTCCTATGTGCTTTCATCCCTAACCCTAACCCTTCCGAAAGTCGGAGAAGCTCAAGGATGGTACCGATCGATGCGCGCTACCCCATTTAGTGGGGGTAGAGCCTACTTGCAAGTCTCTCCGACCTTCACAAAAAAAGTTATTCAAGAATATCTCTTTCTCCTATGTGCTTTCATCCCTAACCCTAACCCTAACCCTTCCGAAAGTCGGAGAAGCTCAAAGATGGTACCGATCGATGCGCGCTACCCCATTTAGTGGGAGTAGAGCCTACTTGCAAGTCTCTCCGACCTTCACAAAAAAAGTTATTCAAGAATATCTCTTTCTCCTATGTGCTTTCATCCCTAACCCTAACCCTAACCCTTCCGAAAGTCGGAGAAGCTCAAGGATGGTACCGATCGATGCGCGCAACCCCATTTAGTGGGGGTAGAGCCTACTTGCAAGTCTCTCCGACCTTCACAAAAAAAGTTATTCAAGAATATCTCCTCAGATTTGGGGGAATTTCGTCGGTCGACCTCTTCCGAAGGTCGTACAAGCTCGGGGATGGTACCAATCGATCCGCAGGACCCAAATTAGTCCAGATGCAACCACTTTTCAAGTCTCTCCGACCTTCACAAAAAAAGTTATTCAAGAATATCTCTTTCTCCTATGTGCTTTCATCCCTAACCCTAACCCTAACCCTTCCGAAAGTCGGAGAAGCTCAAGGATGGTACCGATCGATGCGCGCTACCCCATTTAGTGGGGGTAGAGCCTACTTGCAAGTCTCTCCGACCTTCACAAAAAAAGTTATTCAAGAATATCTCTTTCTCCTATGTGCTTTCATCCCTAACCCTAACCCTAACCCTTCCGAAAGTCGGAGAAGCTCAAAGATGGTACCGATCGATGCGCGCTACCCCATTTAGTGGGAGTAGAGCCTACTTGCAAGTCTCTCCGACCTTCACAAAAAAAGTTATTCAAGAATATCTCTTTCTCCTATGTGCTTTCATCCCTAACCCTAACCCTAACCCTTCCGAAAGTCGGAGAAGCTCAAGGATGGTACCGATCGATGCGCGCAACCCCATTTAGTGGGGGTAGAGCCTACTTGCAAGTCTCTCCGACCTTCACAAAAAAAGTTATTCAAGAATATCTCCTCAGATTTGGGGGAATTTCGTCGGTCGACCTCTTCCGAAGGTCGTACAAGCTCGGGGATGGTACCAATCGATCCGCAGGACCCAAATTAGTCCAGATGCAACCACTTTTCAAGTCTCTCCGACCTTCACAAAAAAAGTTATTCAAGAATATCTCTTTCTCCTATGTGCTTTCATCCCTAACCCTAACCCTAACCCTTCCGAAAGTCGGAGAAGCTCAAGGATGGTACCGATCGATGCGCGCTACCCCATTTAGTGGGGGTAGAGCCTACTTGCAAGTCTCTCCGACCTTCACAAAAAAAGTTATTCAAGAATATCTCTTTCTCCTATGTGCTTTCATCCCTAACCCTAACCCTAACCCTTCCGAAAGTCGGAGAAGCTCAAGGATGGTACCGATCGATGCGCGCAACCCCATTTAGTGGGGGTAGAGCCTACTTGCAAGTCTCTCCGACCTTCACAAAAAAAGTTATTCAAGAATATCTCCTCAGATTTGGGGGAATTTCGTCGGTCGACCTCTTCCGAAGGTCGTACAAGCTCGGGGATGGTACCAATCGATCCGCAGGACCCAAATTAGTCCAGATGCAACCACTTTTCAAGTCTCTCCGACCTTCACAAAAAAAGTTATTCAAGAATATCTCTTTCTCCTATGTGCTTTCATCCCTAACCCTAACCCTAACCCTTCCGAAAGTCGGAGAAGCTCAAGGATGGTACCGATCGATGCGCGCAACCCCATTTAGTGGGGGTAGAGCCTACTTGCAAGTCTCTCCGACCTTCACAAAAAAAGTTATTCAAGAATATCTCCTCAGATTTGGGGGAATTTCGTCGGTCGACCTCTTTCGAAGGTCGTACAAGCTCGGGGATGGTACCAATCGATCCGCAGGACCCAAATTAGTCCAGATGCAACCACTTTCCAAGTCTCTCCGACCTTCACAAAAAAAGTTATTCAAGAATATCTCTTTCTCCTATGTGCTTTCATCCCTAACCCTAACCCTAACCCTTCCGAAAGTCGGAGAAGCTCAAGGATGGTACCGATCGATGCGCGCTACCCCATTTAGTGGGGGTAGAGCCTACTTGCAAGTCTCTCCGACCTTCACAAAAAAAGTTATTCAAGAATATCTCTTTCTCCTATGTGCTTTCATCCCTAACCCTAACCCTAACCCTTCCGAAAGTCGGAGAAGCTCAAGGATGGTACCGATCGATGCGCGCAACCCCATTTAGTGGGGGTAGAGCCTACTTGCAAGTCTCTCCGACCTTCACAAAAAAAGTTATTCAAGAATATCTCCTCAGATTTGGGGGAATTTCGTCGGTCGACCTCTTCCGAAGGTCGTACAAGCTCGGGGATGGTACCAATCGATCCGCAGGACCCAAATTAGTCCAGATGCAACCACTTTCCAAGTCTCTCCGACCTTTACAAAAAAAGTTATTCAAGAATATCTCCTCAGATTTGGGGGAATTTCGTCGGTCGACCTCTTCCGAAGGTCGTACAAGCTCGGGGATGGTACCAATCGATCCGCAGGACCCAAATTAGTCCAGATGCAACCACTTTTCAAGTCTCTCCGACCTTCACAAAAAAAGTTATTCAAGAATATCTCTTTCTCCTATGTGCTTTCATCCCTAACCCTAACCCTAACCCTTCCGAAAGTCGGAGAAGCTCAAGGATGGTACCGATCGATGCGCGCAACCCCATTTAGTGGGGGTAGAGCCTACTTGCAAGTCTCTCCGACCTTCACAAAAAAAGTTATTCAAGAATATCTCCTCAGATTTGGGGGAATTTCGTCGGTCGACCTCTTCCGAAGGTCGTACAAGCTCGGGGATGGTACCAATCGATCCGCAGGACCCAAATTAGTCCAGATGCAACCACTTTTCAAGTCTCTCCGACCTTCACAAAAAAAGTTATTCAAGAATATCTCTTTCTCCTATGTGCTTTCATCCCTAACCCTAACCCTAACCCTTCCGAAAGTCGGAGAAGCTCAAGGATGGTACCGATCGATGCGCGCTACCCCATTTAGTGGGGGTAGAGCCTACTTGCAAGTCTCTCCGACCTTCACAAAAAAAGTTATTCAAGAATATCTCTTTCTCCTATGTGCTTTCATCCCTAACCCTAACCCTAACCCTTCCGAAAGTCGGAGAAGCTCAAGGATGGTACCGATCGATGCGCGCAACCCCATTTAGTGGGGGTAGAGCCTACTTGCAAGTCTCTCCGACCTTCACAAAAAAAGTTATTCAAGAATATCTCCTCAGATTTGGGGGAATTTCGTCGGTCGACCTCTTCCGAAGGTCATACAAGCTTGGGGATGGTACCAATCGATCCGCAGGACCCAAATTAGTCCAGATGCAACCACTTTCCAAGTCTCTCCGACCTTTACAAAAAAAGTTATTCAAGAATATCTCTTTCTCCTATGTGCTTTCATCCCTAACCCTAACCCTAACCCTTCCGAAAGTCGGAGAAGCTCAAGGATGGTACCGATCGATGCGCGCTACCCCATTTAGTGGGGGTAGAGCCTACTTGCAAGTCTCTCCGACCTTCACAAAAAAAGTTATTCAAGAATATCTCCTCAGATTTGGGGGAATTTCGTCGGTCGACCTCTTCCGAAGGTCGTACAAGCTCGGGCATGGTACCAATCGATCCGCAGGACCCAAATTAGTCCAGATGCAACCACTTTCCAAGTCTCTCCGACCTTCACAAAAAAAGTTATTCAAGAATATCTCTTTCTCCTATGTGCTTTCATCCCTAACCCTAACCCTAACCCTTCCGAAAGTCGGAGAAGCTCAAGGATGGTACCGATCGATGCGCGCTACCCCATTTAGTGGGGGTAGAGCCTACTTGCAAGTCTCTCCGACCTTCACAAAAAAAGTTATTCAAGAATATCTCTTTCTCCTATGTACTTTCATCCCTAACCCTAACCCTAACCCTTCCGAAAGTCGGAGAAGCTCAAGGATGGTACCGATCGATGCGCGCTACCCCATTTAGTGGGGGTAGAGCCTACTTGCAAGTCTCTCCGACCTTCACAAAAAAAGTTATTCAAGAATATCTCTTTCTCCTATGTGCTTTCATCCCTAACCCTAACCCTAACCCTTCCGAAAGTCGGAGAAGCTCAAAGATGGTACCGATCGATGCGCGCTACCCCATTTAGTGGGAGTAGAGCCTACTTGCAAGTCTCTCCGACCTTCACAAAAAAAGTTATTCAAGAATATCTCTTTCTCCTATGTGCTTTCATCCCTAACCCTAACCCTAACCCTTCCGAAAGTCGGAGAAGCTCAAGGATGGTACCGATCGATGCGCGCAACCCCATTTAGTGGGGGTAGAGCCTACTTGCAAGTCTCTCCGACCTTCACAAAAAAAGTTATTCAAGAATATCTCCTCAGATTTGGGGGAATTTCGTCGGTCGACCTCTTCCGAAGGTCGTACAAGCTCGGGGATGGTACCAATCGATCCGCAGGACCCAAATTAGTCCAGATGCAACCACTTTTCAAGTCTCTCCGACCTTCACAAAAAAAGTTATTCAAGAATATCTCTTTCTCCTATGTGCTTTCATCCCTAACCCTAACCCTAACCCTTCCGAAAGTCGGAGAAGCTCAAGGATGGTACCGATCGATGCGCGCTACCCCATTTAGTGGGGGTAGAGCCTACTTGCAAGTCTCTCCGACCTTCACAAAAAAAGTTATTCAAGAATATCTCTTTCTCCTATGTGCTTTCATCCCTAACCCTAACCCTTCCGAAAGTCGGAGAAGATCAAGGATGGTACCGATCGATGCGCGCAACCCCATTTAGTGGGGGTAGAGCCTACTTGCAAGTCTCTCCGACCTTCACAAAAAAAGTTATTCAAGAATATCTCCTCAGATTTGGGGGAATTTCGTCGGTCGACCTCTTCCGAAGGTCGTACAAGCTCGGGGATGGTACCAATCGATCCGCAGGACCCAAATTAGTCCAGATGCAACCACTTTTCAAGTCTCTCCGACCTTCACAAAAAAAGTTATTCAAGAATATCTCTTTCTCCTATGTGCTTTCATCCCTAACCCTAACCCTAACCCTTCCGAAAGTCGGAGAAGCTCAAGGATGGTACCGATCGATGCGCGCAACCCCATTTAGTGGGGGTAGAGCCTACTTGCAAGTCTCTCCGACCTTCACAGAAAAAGTTATTCAAGAATATCTCCTCAGATTTGGGGGAATTTCGTCGGTCGACCTCTTCCGAAGGTCGTACAAGCTCGGGGATGGTACCAATCGATCCGCAGGACCCAAATTAGTCCAGATGCAACCACTTTCCAAGTCTCTCCGACCTTCACAAAAAAAGTTATTCAAGAATATCTCTTTCTCCTATGTGCTTTCATCCCTAACCCTAACCCTAACCCTTCCGAAAGTCGGAGAAGCTCAAAGATGTAACCGATCGATGCGCGCTACCCCATTTAGTGGGGGTAGAGCCTACTTGCAAGTCTCTCCGACCTTCACAAAAAAAGTTATTCAAGAATATCTCTTTCTCCTATGTGCTTTCATCCCTAACCCTAACCCTAACCCTTCCGAAAGTCGGAGAAGCTCAAGGATGGTACCGATCGATGCGCGCAACCCCATTTAGTGGGGGTAGAGCCTACTTGCAAGTCTCTCCGACCTTCACAAAAAAAGTTATTCAAGAATATCTCCTCAGATTTGGGGGAATTTCGTCGGTCGACCTCTTCCGAAGGTCGTACAAGCTCGGGGATGGTACCAATCGATCCGCAGGTCCCAAATTAGTCCAGATGCAACCACTTTCCAAGTCTCTCCGACCTTTACAAAAAAAGTTATTCAAGAATATCTCTTTCTCCTATGTGCTTTCATCCCTAACCCTAACCCTTCCGAAAGTCGGAGAAGCTCAAGGATGGTACCGATCGATGCGCGCTACCCCATTTAGTGGGGGTAGAGCCTACTTGCAAGTCTCTCCGACCTTCACAAAAAAAGTTATTCAAGAATATCTCCTCAGATTTGGGGGAATTTCGTCGGTCGACCTCTTCCGAAGGTCGTACAAGCTCGGGCATGGTACCAATCGATCCGCAGGACCCAAATTAGTCCAGATGCAACCACTTTCCAAGTCTCTCCGACCTTCACAAAAAAAGTTATTCAAGAATATCTCTTTCTCCTATGTGCTTTCATCCCTAACCCTAACCCTAACCCTTCCGAAAGTCGAAGAAGCTCAAGGATGGTACCGATCGATGCGCGCTACCCCATTTAGTGGGGGTAGAGCCTACTTGCAAGTCTCTCCGACCTTCACAAAAAAAGTTATTCAAGAATATCTCTTTCTCCTATGTGCTTTCATCCCTAACCCTAACCCTTCCGAAAGTCGGAGAAGCTCAAGGATGGTACCGATCGATGCGCGCTACCCCATTTAGTGGGGGTAGAGCCTACTTGCAAGTCTCTCCGACCTTCACAAAAAAAGTTATTCAAGAATATCTCTTTCTCCTATGTGCTTTCATCCCTAACCCTAACCCTAACCCTTCCGAAAGTCGGAGAAGCTCAAAGATGGTACCGATCGATGCGCGCTACCCCATTTAGTGGGAGTAGAGCCTACTTGCAAGTCTCTCCGACCTTCACAAAAAAAGTTATTCAAGAATATCTCTTTCTCCTATGTGCTTTCATCCCTAACCCTAACCCTAACCCTTCCGAAAGTCGGAGAAGCTCAAGGATGGTACCGATCGATGCGCGCAACCCCATTTAGTGGGGGTAGAGCCTACTTGCAAGTCTCTCCGACCTTCACAAAAAAAGTTATTCAAGAATATCTCCTCAGATTTGGGGGAATTTCGTCGGTCGACCTCTTCCGAAGGTCGTACAAGCTCGGGGATGGTACTAATCGATCCGCAGGACCCAAATTAGTCCAGATGCAACCACTTTTCAAGTCTCTCCGACCTTCACAAAAAAAGTTATTCAAGAATATCTCTTTCTCCTATGTGCTTTCATCCCTAACCCTAACCCTAACCCTTCCGAAAGTCGGAGAAGCTCAAGGATGGTACCGATCGATGCGCGCTACCCCATTTAGTGGGGGTAGAGCCTACTTGCAAGTCTCTCCGACCTTCACAAAAAAAGTTATTCAAGAATATCTCTTTCTCCTATGTGCTTTCATCCCTAACCCTAACCCTAACCCTTCCGAAAGTCGGAGAAGCTCAAGGATGGTACCGATCGATGCGCGCAACCCCATTTAGTGGGGGTAGAGCCTACTTGCAAGTCTCTCCGACCTTCACAAAAAAAGTTATTCAAGAATATCTCCTCAGATTTGGGGGAATTTCGTCGGTCGACCTCTTCCGAAGGTCGTACAAGCTCGGGGATGGTACCAATCGATCCGCAGGACCCAAATTAGTCCAGATGCAACCACTTTCCAAGTCTCTCCGACCTTCACAAAAAAAGTTATTCAAGAATATCTCTTTCTCCTATGTGCTTTCATCCCTAACCCTAACCCTAACCCTTCCGAAAGTCGGAGAAGCTCAAGGATGGTACCGATCGATGCGCGCTACCCCATTTAGTGGGGGTAGAGCCTACTTGCAAGTCTCTCCGACCTTCACAAAAAAAGTTATTCAAGAATATCTCTTTCTCCTATGTGCTTTCATCCCTAACCCTAACCCTAACCCTTCCGAAAGTCGGAGAAGCTCAAGGATGGTACCGATCGATGCGCGCTACCCCATTTAGTGGGGGTAGAGCCTACTTGCAAGTCTCTCCGACCTTCACAAAAAAAGTTATTCAAGAATATCTCTTTCTCCTATGTGCTTTCATCCCTAACCCTAACCCTAACCCTTCCGAAAGTCGGAGAAGCTCAAAGATGGTACCGATCGATGCGCGCTACCCCATTTAGTGGGAGTAGAGCCTACTTGCAAGTCTCTCCGACCTTCACAAAAAAAGTTATTCAAGAATATCTCTTTCTCCTATGTGCTTTCATCCCTAACCCTAACCCTAACCCTTCCGAAAGTCGGAGAAGCTCAAGGATGGTACCGATCGATGCGCGCAACCCCATTTAGTGGGGGTAGAGCCTACTTGCAAGTCTCTCCGACCTTCACAAAAAAAGTTATTCAAGAATATCTCCTCAGATTTGGGGGAATTTCGTCGGTCGACCTCTTCCGAAGGTCGTACAAGCTCGGGGATGGTACCAATCGATCCGCAGGACCCAAATTAGTCCAGATGCAACCACTTTTCAAGTCTCTCCGACCTTCACAAAAAAAGTTATTCAAGAATATCTCTTTCTCCTATGTGCTTTCATCCCTAACCCTAACCCTAACCCTTCCGAAAGTCGGAGAAGCTCAAGGATGGTACCGATCGATGCGCGCTACCCCATTTAGTGGGGGTAGAGCCTACTTGCAAGTCTCTCCGACCTTCACAAAAAAAGTTATTCAAGAATATCTCTTTCTCCTATGTGCTTTCATCCCTAACCCTAACCCTAACCCTTCCGAAAGTCGGAGAAGCTCAAGGATGGTACCGATCGATGCGCGCAACCCCATTTAGTGGGGGTAGAGCCTACTTGCAAGTCTCTCTGACCTTCACAAAAAAAGTTATTCAAGAATATCTCCTCAGATTTGGGGGAATTTCGTCGGTCGACCTCTTCCGAAGGTCGTACAAGCTCGGGGATGGTACCAATCGATCCGCAGGACCCAAATTAGTCCAGATGCAACCACTTTTCAAGTCTCTCCGACCTTCACAAAAAAAGTTATTCAAGAATATCTCTTTCTCCTATGTGCTTTCATCCCTAACCCTAACCCTAACCCTTCCGAAAGTCGGAGAAGCTCAAGAATGGTACCGATCGATGCGCGCAACCCCATTTAGTGGGGGTAGAGCCTACTTGCAAGTCTCTCCGACCTTCACAAAAAAAGTTATTCAAGAATATCTCCTCAGATTTGGGGGAATTTCGTCGGTCGACCTCTTCCGAAGGTCGTACAAGCTCGGGGATGGTACCAATCGATCCGCAGGACCCAAATTAGTCCAGATGCAACCACTTTCCAAGTCTCTCCGACCTTCACAAAAAAAGTTATTCAAGAATATCTCTTTCTCCTATGTGCTTTCATCCCTAACCCTAACCCTTCCGAAAGTCGGAGAAGCTCAAGGATGGTACCGATCGATGCGCGCTACCCCATTTAGTGGGGGTAGAGCCTACTTGCAAGTCTCTCCGACCTTCACAAAAAAAGTTATTCAAGAATATCTCTTTCTCCTATGTGCTTTCATCCCTAACCCTAACCCTAACCCTTCCGAAAGTCGGAGAAGCTCAAGGATGGTACCGATCGATGCGCGCAACCCCATTTAGTGGGGGTAGAGCCTACTTGCAAGTCTCTCCGACCTTCACAAAAAAAGTTATTCAAGAATATCTCCTCAGATTTGGGGGAATTTCGTCGGTCGACCTCTTCCGAAGGTCGTACAAGCTCGGGGATGGTACCAATCGATCCGCAGGACCCAAATTAGTCCAGATGCAACCACTTTCCAAGTCTCTCCGACCTTTACAAAAAAAGTTATTCAAGAATATCTCTTTCTCCTATGTGCTTTCATCCCTAACCCTAACCCTAACCCTTCCGAAAGTCGGAGAAGCTCAAGGATGGTACCGATCGATGCGCGCTACCCCATTTAGTGGGGGTAGAGCCTACTTGCAAGTCTCTCCGACCTTCACAAAAAAAGTTATTCAAGAATATCTCCTCAGATTTGGGGGAATTTCGTCGGTCGACCTCTTCCGAAGGTCGTACAAGCTCGGGCATGGTACCAATCGATCCGCAGGACCCAAATTAGTCCAGATGCAACCACTTTCCAAGTCTCTCCGACCTTCACAAAAAAGGTTATTCAAGAATATCTCTTTCTCCTATGTGCTTTCATCCCTAACCCTAACCCTAACCCTTCCGAAAGTCGAAGAAGCTCAAGGATGGTACCGATCGATGCGCGCTACCCCATTTAGTGGGGGTAGAGCCTACTTGCAAGTCTCTCCGACCTTCACAAAAAAAGTTTTTCAAGAATATCTCTTTCTCCTATGTGCTTTCATCCCTAACCCTAACCCTAACCCTTCCGAAAGTCGGAGAAGCTCAAGGATGGTACCGATCGATGCGCGCTACCCCATTTAGTGGGGGTAGAGCCTACTTGCAAGTCTCTCCGACCTTCACAAAAAAAGTTATTCAAGAATATCTCTTTCTCCTATGTGCTTTCATCCCTAACCCTAACCCTAACCCTTCCGAAAGTCGGAGAAGCTCAAAGATGGTACCGATCGATGCGCGCTACCCCATTTAGTGGGAGTAGAGCCTACTTGCAAGTCTCTCCGACCTTCACAAAAAAAGTTATTCAAGAATATCTCTTTCTCCTATGTGCTTTCATCCCTAACCCTAACCCTAACCCTTCCGAAAGTCGGAGAAGCTCAAGGATGGTACCGATCGATGCGCGCAACCCCATTTAGTGGGGGTAGAGCCTACTTGCAAGTCTCTCCGACCTTCACAAAAAAAGTTATTCAAGAATATCTCCTCAGATTTGGGGGAATTTCGTCGGTCGACCTCTTCCGAAGGTCGTACAAGCTCGGGGATGGTACCAATCGATCCGCAGGACCCAAATTAGTCCAGATGCAACCACTTTCCAAGTCTCTCCGACCTTTACAAAAAAAGTTATTCAAGAATATCTCTTTCTCCTATGTGCTTTCATCCCTAACCCTAACCCTAACCCTTCCGAAAGTCGGAGAAGCTCAAGGATGGTACCGATCGATGCGCGCTACCCCATTTAGTGGGGGTAGAGCCTACTTGCAAGTCTCTCCGACCTTCACAAAAAAAGTTATTCAAGAATATCTCCTCAGATTTGGGGGAATTTCGTCGGTCGACCTCTTCCGAAGGTCGTACAAGCTCGGGCATGGTACCAATCGATCCGCAGGACCCAAATTAGTCCAGATGCAACCACTTTCCAAGTCTCTCCGACCTTCACAAAAAAGGTTATTCAAGAATATCTCTTTCTCCTATGTGCTTTCATCCCTAACCCTAACCCTAACCCTTCCGAAAGTCGAAGAAGCTCAAGGATGGTACCGATCGATGCGCGCTACCCCATTTAGTGGGGGTAGAGCCTACTTGCAAGTCTCTCCGACCTTCACAAAAAAAGTTATTCAAGAATATCTCTTTCTCCTATGTGCTTTCATCCCTAACCCTAACCCTAACCCTTCCGAAAGTCGGAGAAGCTCAAGGATGGTACCGATCGATGCGCGCTACCCCATTTAGTGGGGGTAGAGCCTACTTGCAAGTCTCTCCGACCTTCACAAAAAAAGTTATTCAAGAATATCTCTTTCTCCTATGTGCTTTCATCCCTAACCCTAACCCTAACCCTTCCGAAAGTCGGAGAAGCTCAAAGATGGTACCGATCGATGCGCGCTACCCCATTTAGTGGGAGTAGAGCCTACTTGCAAGTCTCTCCGACCTTCACAAAAAAAGTTATTCAAGAATATCTCTTTCTCCTATGTGCTTTCATCCCTAACCCTAACCCTAACCCTTCCGAAAGTCGGAGAAGCTCAAGGATGGTACCGATCGATGCGCGCAACCCCATTTAGTGGGGGTAGAGCCTACTTGCAAGTCTCTCCGACCTTCACAAAAAAAGTTATTCAAGAATATCTCCTCAGATTTGGGGGAATTTCGTCGGTCGACCTCTTCCGAAGGTCGTACAAGCTCGGGGATGGTACCAATCGATCCGCAGGACCCAAATTAGTCCAGATGCAACCACTTTTCAAGTCTCTCCGACCTTCACAAAAAAAGTTATTCAAGAATATCTCTTTCTCCTATGTGCTTTCATCCCTAACCCTAACCCTAACCCTTCCGAAAGTCGGAGAAGCTCAAGGATGGTACCGATCGATGCGCGCTACCCCATTTAGTGGGGGTAGAGCCTACTTGCAAGTCTCTCCGACCTTCACAAAAAAAGTTATTCAAGAATATCTCTTTCTCCTATGTGCTTTCATCCCTAACCCTAACCCTAACCCTTCCGAAAGTCGGAGAAGCTCAAGGATGGTACCGATCGATGCGCGCAACCCCATTTAGTGGGGGTAGAGCCTACTTGCAAGTCTCTCCGACCTTCACAAAAAAAGTTATTCAAGAATATCTCCTCAGATTTGGGGGAATTTCGTCGGTCGACCTCTTCCGAAGGTCGTACAAGCTCGGGGATGGTACCAATCGATCCGCAGGACCCAAATTAGTCCAGATGCAACCACTTTTCAAGTCTCTCCGACCTTCACAAAAAAAGTTATTCAAGAATATCTCTTTCTCCTATGTGCTTTCATCCCTAACCCTAACCCTAACCCTTCCGAAAGTCGGAGAAGCTCAAGGATGGTACCGATCGATGTGCGCAACCCCATTTAGTGGGGGTAGAGCCTACTTGCAAGTCTCTCCGACCTTCACAAAAAAAGTTATTCAAGAATATCTCCTCAGATTTGGGGGAATTTCGTCGGTCGACCTCTTCCGAAGGTCGTACAAGCTCGGGGATGGTACCAATCGATCCGCAGGACCCAAATTAGTCCAGATGCAACCACTTTCCAAGTCTCTCCGACCTTCACAAAAAAAGTTATTCAAGAATATCTCTTTCTCCTATGTGCTTTCATCCCTAACCCTAACCCTAACCCTTCCGAAAGTCGGAGAAGCTCAAGGATGGTACCGATCGATGCGCGCTACCCCATTTAGTGGGGGTAGAGCCTACTTGCAAGTCTCTCCGACCTTCACAAAAAAAGTTATTCAAGAATATCTCTTTCTCCTATGTGCTTTCATCCCTAACCCTAACCCTAACCCTTCCGAAAGTCGGAGAAGCTCAAGGATGGTACCGATCGATGCGCGCAACCCCATTTAGTGGGGGTAGAGCCTACTTGCAAGTCTCTCCGACCTTCACAAAAAAAGTTATTCAAGAATATCTCCTCAGATTTGGGGGAATTTCGTCGGTCGACCTCTTCCGAAGGTCGTACAAGCTCGGGGATGGTACCAATCGATCCGCAGGACCCAAATTAGTCCAGATGCAACCACTTTCCAAGTCTCTCCGACCTTTACAAAAAAAGTTATTCAAGAATATCTCTTTCTCCTATGTGCTTTCATCCCTAACCCTAACCCTAACCCTTCCGAAAGTCGGAGAAGCTCAAGGATGGTACCGATCGATGCGCGCTACCCCATTTAGTGGGGGTAGAGCCTACTTGCAAGTCTCTCCGACCTTCACAAAAAAAGTTATTCAAGAATATCTCCTCAGATTTGGGGGAATTTCGTCGGTCGACCTCTTCCGAAGGTCGTACAAGCTCGGGCATGGTACCAATCGATCCGCAGGACCCAAATTAGTCCAGATGCAACCACTTTCCAAGTCTCTCCGACCTTCACAAAAAAAGTTATTCAAGAATATCTCTTTCTCCTATGTGCTTTCATCCCTAACCCTAACCCTAACCCTTCCGAAAGTCGAAGAAGCTCAAGGATGGTACCGATCAATGCGCGCTACCCCATTTAGTGGGGGTAGAGCCTACTTGCAAGTCTCTCCGACCTTCACAAAAAAAGTTATTCAAGAATATCTCTTTCTCCTATGTGCTTTCATCCCTAACCCTAACCCTAACCCTTCCGAAAGTCGGAGAAGCTCAAGGATGGTACTGATCGATGCGCGCTACCCCATTTAGTGGGGGTAGAGCCTACTTGCAAGTCTCTCCGACCTTCACAAAAAAAGTTATTCAAGAATATCTCTTTCTCCTATGTGCTTTCATCCCTAACCCTAACCCTAACCCTTCCGAAAGTCGGAGAAGCTCAAAGATGGTACCGATCGATGCGCGCTACCCCATTTAGTGGGAGTAGAGCCTACTTGCAAGTCTCTCCGACCTTCACAAAAAAAGTTATTCAAGAATATCTCTTTCTCCTATGTGCTTTCATCCCTAACCCTAACCCTAACCCTTCCGAAAGTCGGAGAAGCTCAAGGATGGTACCGATCGATGCGCGCAACCCCATGTAGTGGGGGTAGAGCCTACTTGCAAGTCTCTCCGACCTTCACAAAAAAAGTTATTCAAGAATATCTCCTCAGATTTGGGGGAATTTCGTCGGTCGACCTCTTCCGAAGGTCGTACAAGCTCGGGGATGGTACCAATCGATCCGCAGGACCCAAATTAGTCCAGATGCAACCACTTTTCAAGTCTCTCCGACCTTCACAAAAAAAGTTATTCAAGAATATCTCTTTCTCCTATGTGCTTTCATCCCTAACCCTAACCCTAACCCTTCCGAAAGTCGGAGAAGCTCAAGGATGGTACTGATCGATGCGCGCTACCCCATTTAGTGGGGGTAGAGCCTACTTGCAAGTCTCTCCGACCTTCACAAAAAAAGTTATTCAAGAATATCTCTTTCTCCTATGTGCTTTCATCCCTAACCCTAACCCTTCCGAAAGTCGGAGAAGCTCAAGGATGGTACCGATCGATGCGCGCAACCCCATTTAGTGGGGGTAGAGCCTACTTGCAAGTCTCTCCGACCTTCACAAAAAAAGTTATTCAAGAATATCTCCTCAGATTTGGGGGAATTTCGTCGGTCGACCTCTTCCGAAGGTCGTACAAGCTCGGGGATGGTACCAATCGATCCGCAGGACCCAAATTAGTCCAGATGCAACCACTTTCCAAGTCTCTCCGACCTTCACAAAAAAAGTTATTCAAGAATATCTCTTTCTCCTATGTGCTTTCATCCCTAACCCTAACCCTAACCCTTCCGAAAGTCGGAGAAGCTCAAGGATGGTACCGATCGATGCGCGCTACCCCATTTAGTGGGGGTAGAGCCTACTTGCAAGTCTCTCCGACCTTCACAAAAAAAGTTATTCAAGAATATCTCTTTCTCCTATGTGCTTTCATCCCTAACCCTAACCCTAACCCTTCCGAAAGTCGGAGAAGCTCAAGGATGGTACCGATCGATGCGCGCTACCCCATTTAGTGGGGGTAGAGCCTACTTGCAAGTCTCTCCGACCTTCACAAAAAAAGTTATTCAAGAATATCTCTTTCTCCTATGTGCTTTCATCCCTAACCCTAACCCTAACCCTTCCGAAAGTCGGAGAAGCTCAAAGATGGTACCGATCGATGCGCGCTACCCCATTTAGTGGGAGTAGAGCCTACTTGCAAGTCTCTCCGACCTTCACAAAAAAAGTTATTCAAGAATATCTCTTTCTCCTATGTGCTTTCATCCCTAACCCTAACCCTAACCCTACCGAAAGTCGGAGAAGCTCAAGGATGGTACCGATCGATGCGCGCAACCCCATTTAGTGGGGGTAGAGCCTACTTGCAAGTCTCTCCGACCTTCACAAAAAAAGTTATTCAAGAATATCTCCTCAGATTTGGGGGAATTTCGTCGGTCGACCTCTTCCGAAGGTCGTACAAGCTCGGGGATGGTACCAATCGATCCGCAGGACCCAAATTAGTCCAGATGCAACCACTTTTCAAGTCTCTCCGACCTTCACAAAAAAAGTTATTCAAGAATATCTCTTTCTCCTATGTGCTTTCATCCCTAACCCTAACCCTAACCCTTCCGAAAGTCGGAGAAGCTCAAGGATGGTACCGATCGATGCGCGCTACCCCATTTAGTGGGGGTAGAGCCTACTTGCAAGTCTCTCCGACCTTCACAAAAAAAGTTATTCAAGAATATCTCTTTCTCCTATGTGCTTTCATCCCTAACCCTAACCCTAACCCTTCCGAAAGTCGGAGAAGCTCAAGGATGGTACCGATCGATGCGCGCAACCCCATTTAGTGGGGGTAGAGCCTACTTGCAAGTCTCTCCGACCTTCACAAAAAAAGTTATTCAAGAATATCTCCTCAGATTTGGGGGAATTTCGTCGGTCGACCTCTTCCAAAGGTCGTACAAGCTCGGGGATGGTACCAATCGATCCGCAGGACCCAAATTAGTCCAGATGCAACCACTTTTCAAGTCTCTCCGACCTTCACAAAAAAAGTTATTCAAGAATATCTCTTTCTCCTATGTGCTTTCATCCCTAACCCTAACCCTAACCCTTCCGAAAGTCGGAGAAGCTCAAGGATGGTACCGATCGATGCGCGCAACCCCATTTAGTGGGGGTAGAGCCTACTTGCAAGTCTCTCCGACCTTCACAAAAAAAGTTATTCAAGAATATCTCCTCAGATTTGGGGGAATTTCGTCGGTCGACCTCTTCCGAAGGTCGTACAAGCTCGGGGATGGTACCAATCGATCCGCAGGACCCAAATTAGTCCAGATGCAACCACTTTCCAAGTCTCTCCGACCTTCACAAAAAAAGTTATTCAAGAATATCTCTTTCTCCTATGTGCTTTCATCCCTAACCCTAACCCTAACCCTTCCGAAAGTCGGAGAAGCTCAAGGATGGTACCGATCGATGCGCGCTACCCCATTTAGTGGGGGTAGAGCCTACTTGCAAGTCTCTCCGACCTTCACAAAAAAAGTTATTCAAGAATATCTCTTTCTCCTATGTGCTTTCATCCCTAACCCTAACCCTAACCCTTCCGAAAGTCGGAGAAGCTCAAGGATGGTACCGATCGATGCGCGCAACCCCATTTAGTGGGGGTAGAGCCTACTTGCAAGTCTCTCCGACCTTCACAAAAAAAGTTATTCAAGAATATCTCCTCAGATTTGGGGGAATTTCGTCGGTCGACCTCTTCCGAAGGTCGTACAAGCTCGATGATGGTACCAATCGATCCGCAGGACCCAAATTAGTCCAGATGCAACCACTTTCCAAGTCTCTCCGACCTTTACAAAAAAAGTTATTCAAGAATATCTCTTTCTCCTATGTGCTTTCATCCCTAACCCTAACCCTAACCCTTCCGAAAGTCGGAGAAGCTCAAGGATGGTACCGATCGATGCGCGCTACCCCATTTAGTGGGGGTAGAGCCTACTTGCAAGTCTCTCCGACCTTCACAAAAAAAGTTATTCAAGAATATCTCTTTCTCCTATGTGCTTTCATCCCTAACCCTAACCCTAACCCTTCCGAAAGTCGGAGAAGCTCAAGGATGGTACCGATCGATGCGCGCAACCCCATTTAGTGGGGGTAGAGCCTACTTGCAAGTCTCTCCGACCTTCACAAAAAAAGTTATTCAAGAATATCTCCTCAGATTTGGGGGAATTTCGTCGGTCGACCTCTTCCGAAGGTCGTACAAGCTCGGGGATGGTACCAATCGATCCGCAGGACCCAAATTAGTCCAGATGCAACCACTTTCCAAGTCTCTCCGACCTTTACAAAAAAAGTTATTCAAGAATATCTCTTTCTCCTATGTGCTTTCATCCCTAACCCTAACCCTAACCCTTCCGAAAGTCGGAGAAGCTCAAGGATGGTACCGATCGATGCGCGCTACCCCATTTAGTGGGGGTAGAGCCTACTTGCAAGTCTCTCCGACCTTCACAAAAAAAGTTATTCAAGAATATCTCTTTCTCCTATGTGCTTTCATCCCTAACCCTAACCCTAACCCTTCCGAAAGTCGGAGAAGCTCAAGGATGGTACTGATCGATGCGCGTTACCCCATTTAGTGGGGGTAGAGCCTACTTGCAAGTCTCTCCGACCTTCACAAAAAAAGTTATTCAAGAATATCTCTTTCTCCTATGTGCTTTCATCCCTAACCCTAACCCTAACCCTTCCGAAAGTCGGAGAAGCTCAAAGATGGTACCGATCGATGCGCGCTACCCCATTTAGTGGGAGTAGAGCCTACTTGCAAGTCTCTCCGACCTTCACAAAAAAAGTTATTCAAGAATATCTCTTTCTCCTATGTGCTTTCATCCCTAACCCTAACCCTTCCGAAAGTCGGAGAATCTCAAGGATGGTACCGATCGATGCGCGCAACCCCATTTAGTGGGGGTAGAGCCTACTTGCAAGTCTCTCCGACCTTCACAAAAAAAGTTATTCAAGAATATCTCCTCAGATTTGGGGGAATTTCGTCGGTCGACCTCTTCCGAAGGTCGTACAAGCTCGGGGATGGTACCAATCGATCTGCAGGACCCAAATTAGTCCAGATGCAACCACTTTTCAAGTCTCTCCGACCTTCACAAAAAAAGTTATTCAAGAATATCTCTTTCTCCTATGTGCTTTCATCCCTAACCCTAACCCTTCCGAAAGTCGGAGAAGCTCAAGGATGGTACCGATCGATGCGCGCTACCCCATTTAGTGGGGGTAGAGCCTACTTGCAAGTCTCTCCGACCTTCACAAAAAAAGTTATTCAAGAATATCTCTTTCTCCTATGTGCTTTCATCCCTAACCCTAACCCTAACCCTTCCGAAAGTCGGAGAAGCTCAAGGATGGTACCGATCGATGCGCGCAACCCCATTTAGTGGGGGTAGAGCCTACTTGCAAGTCTCTCCGACCTTCACAAAAAAAGTTATTCAAGAATATCTCCTCAGATTTGGGGGAATTTCGTCGGTCGACCTCTTCCGAAGGTCGTACAAGCTCGGGGATGGTACCAATCGATCCGCAGGACCCAAATTAGTCCAGATGCAACCACTTTTCAAGTCTCTCCGACCTTCACAAAAAAAGTTATTCAAGAATATCTCTTTCTCCTATGTGCTTTCATCCCTAACCCTAACCCTAACCCTTCCGAAAGTCGGAGAAGCTCAAGGATGGTACCGATCGATGCGCGCAACCCCATTTAGTGGGGGTAGAGCCTACTTGCAAGTCTCTCCGACCTTCACAAAAAAAGTTATTCAAGAATATCTCCTCAGATTTGGGGGAATTTCGTCGGTCGACCTCTTCCGAAGGTCGTACAAGCTCGGGGATGGTACCAATCGATCCGCAGGACCCAAATTAGTCCAGATGCAACCACTTTCCAAGTCTCTCCGACCTTTACAAAAAAAGTTATTCAAGAATATCTCTTTCTCCTATGTGCTTTCATCCCTAACCCTAACCCTAACCCTTCCGAAAGTCGGAGAAGCTCAAGGATGGTACCGATCGATGCGCGCTACCCCATTTAGTGGGGGTAGAGCCTACTTGCAAGTCTCTCCGACCTTCACAAAAAAAGTTATTCAAGAATATCTCTTTCTCCTATGTGCTTTCATCCCTAACCCTAACCCTAACCCTTCCGAAAGTCGGAGAAGCTCAAGGATGGTACTGATCGATGCGCGTTACCCCATTTAGTGGGGGTAGAGCCTACTTGCAAGTCTCTCCGACCTTCACAAAAAAAGTTATTCAAGAATATCTCTTTCTCCTATGTGCTTTCATCCCTAACCCTAACCCTAACCCTTCCGAAAGTCGGAGAAGCTCAAAGATGGTACCGATCGATGCGCGCTACCCCATTTAGTGGGAGTAGAGCCTACTTGCAAGTCTCTCCGACCTTCACAAAAAAAGTTATTCAAGAATATCTCTTTCTCCTATGTGCTTTCATCCCTAACCCTAACCCTTCCGAAAGTCGGAGAATCTCAAGGATGGTACCGATCGATGCGCGCAACCCCATTTAGTGGGGGTAGAGCCTACTTGCAAGTCTCTCCGACCTTCACAAAAAAAGTTATTCAAGAATATCTCCTCAGATTTGGGGGAATTTCGTCGGTCGACCTCTTCCGAAGGTCGTACAAGCTCGGGGATGGTACCAATCGATCTGCAGGACCCAAATTAGTCCAGATGCAACCACTTTTCAAGTCTCTCCGACCTTCACAAAAAAAGTTATTCAAGAATATCTCTTTCTCCTATGTGCTTTCATCCCTAACCCTAACCCTTCCGAAAGTCGGAGAAGCTCAAGGATGGTACCGATCGATGCGCGCTACCCCATTTAGTGGGGGTAGAGCCTACTTGCAAGTCTCTCCGACCTTCACAAAAAAAGTTATTCAAGAATATCTCTTTCTCCTATGTGCTTTCATCCCTAACCCTAACCCTAACCCTTCCGAAAGTCGGAGAAGCTCAAGGATGGTACCGATCGATGCGCGCAACCCCATTTAGTGGGGGTAGAGCCTACTTGCAAGTCTCTCCGACCTTCACAAAAAAAGTTATTCAAGAATATCTCCTCAGATTTGGGGGAATTTCGTCGGTCGACCTCTTCCGAAGGTCGTACAAGCTCGGGGATGGTACCAATCGATCCGCAGGACCCAAATTAGTCCAGATGCAACCACTTTTCAAGTCTCTCCGACCTTCACAAAAAAAGTTATTCAAGAATATCTCTTTCTCCTATGTGCTTTCATCCCTAACCCTAACCCTAACCCTTCCGAAAGTCGGAGAAGCTCAAGGATGGTACCGATCGATGCGCGCAACCCCATTTAGTGGGGGTAGAGCCTACTTGCAAGTCTCTCCGACCTTCACAAAAAAAGTTATTCAAGAATATCTCCTCAGATTTGGGGGAATTTCGTCGGTCGACCTCTTCCGAAGGTCGTACAAGCTCGGGGATGGTACCAATCGATCCGCAGGACCCAAATTAGTCCAGATGCAACCACTTTCCAAGTCTCTCCGACCTTTACAAAAAAAGTTATTCAAGAATATCTCTTTCTCCTATGTGCTTTCATCCCTAACCCTAACCCTAACCCTTCCGAAAGTCGGAGAAGCTCAAGGATGGTACCGATCGATGCGCGCTACCCCATTTAGTGGGGGTAGAGCCTACTTGCAAGTCTCTCCGACCTTCACAAAAAAAGTTATTCAAGAATATCTCTTTCTCCTATGTGCTTTCATCCCTAACCCTAACCCTAACCCTTCCGAAAGTCGGAGAAGCTCAAGGATGGTACCGATCGATGCGCGTTACCCCATTTAGTGGGGGTAGAGCCTACTTGCAAGTCTCTCCGACCTTCACAAAAAAAGTTATTCAAGAATATCTCTTTCTCCTATGTGCTTTCATCCCTAACCCTAACCCTAACCCTTCCGAAAGTCGGAGAAGCTCAAAGATGGTACCGATCGATGCGCGCTACCCCATTTAGTGGGAGTAGAGCCTACTTGCAAGTCTCTCCGACCTTCACAAAAAAAGTTATTCAAGAATATCTCTTTCTCCTATGTGCTTTCATCCCTAACCCTAACCCTTCCGAAAGTCGGAGAATCTCAAGGATGGTACCGATCGATGCGCGCAACCCCATTTAGTGGGGGTAGAGCCTACTTGCAAGTCTCTCCGACCTTCACAAAAAAAGTTATTCAAGAATATCTCCTCAGATTTGGGGGAATTTCGTCGGTCGACCTCTTCCGAAGGTCGTACAAGCTCGGGGATGGTACCAATCGATCCGCAGGACCCAAATTAGTCCAGATGCAACCACTTTTCAAGTCTCTCCGACCTTCACAAAAAAAGTTATTCAAGAATATCTCTTTCTCCTATGTGCTTTCATCCCTAACCCTAACCCTTCCGAAAGTCGGAGAAGCTCAAGGATGGTACCGATCGATGCGCGCTACCCCATTTAGTGGGGGTAGAGCCTACTTGCAAGTCTCTCCGACCTTCACAAAAAAAGTTATTCAAGAATATCTCTTTCTCCTATGTGCTTTCATCCCTAACCCTAACCCTAACCCTTCCGAAAGTCGGAGAAGCTCAAGGATGGTACCGATCGATGCGCGCAACCCCATTTAGTGGGGGTAGAGCCTACTTGCAAGTCTCTCCGACCTTCACAAAAAAAGTTATTCAAGAATATCTCCTCAGATTTGGGGGAATTTCGTCGGTCGACCTCTTCCGAAGGTCGTACAAGCTCGGGGATGGTACCAATCGATCCGCAGGACCCAAATTAGTCCAGATGCAACCACTTTTCAAGTCTCTCCGACCTTCACAAAAAAAGTTATTCAAGAATATCTCTTTCTCCTATGTGCTTTCATCCCTAACCCTAACCCTAACCCTTCCGAAAGTCGGAGAAGCTCAAGGATGGTACCGATCGATGCGCGCAACCCCATTTAGTGGGGGTAGAGCCTACTTGCAAGTCTCTCCGACCTTCACAAAAAAAGTTATTCAAGAATATCTCCTCAGATTTGGGGGAATTTCGTCGGTCGACCTCTTCCGAAGGTCGTACAAGCTCGGGGATAGTACCAATCGATCTGCAGGACCCAAATTAGTCCAGATGCAACCACTTTCCAAGTCTCTCCGACCTTCACAAAAAAGGTTATTCAAGAATATCTCTTTCTCCTATGTGCTTTCATCCCTAACCCTAACCCTAACCCTTCCGAAAGTCGGAGAAGCTCAAGGATGGTACCGATCGATGCGCGCTACCCCATTTAGTGGGGGTAGAGCCTACTTGCAAGTCTCTCCGACCTTCACAAAAAAAGTTATTCAAGAATATCTCTTTCTCCTATGTGCTTTCATCCCTAACCCTAACCCTAACCCTTCCGAAAGTCGGAGAAGCTCAAGGATGGTACCGATCGATGCGCGCAACCCCATTTAGTGGGGGTAGAGCCTACTTGCAAGTCTCTCCGACCTTCACAAAAAAAGTTATTCAAGAATATCTCCTCAGATTTGGGGGAATTTCGTCGGTCGACCTCTTCCGAAGGTCGTACAAGCTCGGGGATGGTACCAATCGATCCGCAGGACCCAAATTAGTCCAGATGCAACCACTTTCCAAGTCTCTCCGACCTTTACAAAAAAAGTTATTCAAGAATATCTCTTTCTCCTATGTGCTTTCATCCCTAACCCTAACCCTAACCCTTCCGAAAGTCGGAGAAGCTCAAGGATGGTACCGATCGATGCGCGCTACCCCATTTAGTGGGGGTAGAGCCTACTTGCAAGTCTCTCCGACCTTCACAAAAAAAGTTATTCAAGAATATCTCTTTCTCCTATGTGCTTTCATCCCTAACCCTAACCCTAACCCTTCCGAAAGTCGGAGAAGCTCAAGGATGGTACCGATCGATGCGCGCTACCCCATTTAGTGGGGGTAGAGCCTACTTGCAAGTCTCTCCGACCTTCACAAAAAAAGTTATTCAAGAATATCTCTTTCTCCTATGTGCTTTCATCCCTAACCCTAACCCTAACCCTTCCGAAAGTCGGAGAAGCTCAAGGATGGTACCGATCGATGCGCGCAACCCCATTTAGTGGGGGTAGAGCCTACTTGCAAGTCTCTCCGACCTTCACAAAAAAAGTTATTCAAGAATATCTCCTCAGATTTGGGGGAATTTCGTCGGTCGACCTCTTCCGAAGGTCGTACAAGCTCGGGGATGGTACCAATCGATCCGCAGGACCCAAATTAGTCCAGATGCAACCACTTTCCAAGTCTCTCCGACCTTTACAAAAAAAGTTATTCAAGAATATCTCTTTCTCCTATGTGCTTTCATCCCTAACCCTAACCCTAACCCTTCCGAAAGTCGGAGAAGCTCAAGGATGGTACCGATCGATGCGCGCTACCCCATTTAGTGGGGGTAGAGCCTACTTGCAAGTCTCTCCAACCTTCACAAAAAAAGTTATTCAAGAATATCTCTTTCTCCTATGTGCTTTCATCCCTAACCCTAACCCTAACCCTTCCGAAAGTCGGAGAAGCTCAAGGATGGTACCGATCGATGCGCGTTACCCCATTTAGTGGGGGTAGAGCCTACTTGCAAGTCTCTCCGACCTTCACAAAAAAAGTTATTCAAGAATATCTCTTTCTCCTATGTGCTTTCATCCCTAACCCTAACCCTAACCCTTCCGAAAGTCGGAGAAGCTCAAAGATGGTACCGATCGATGCGCGCTACCCCATTTAGTGGGAGTAGAGCCTACTTGCAAGTCTCTCCGACCTTCACAAAAAAAGTTATTCAAGAATATCTCTTTCTCCTATGTGCTTTCATCCCTAACCCTAACCCTTCCGAAAGTCGGAGAATCTCAAGGATGGTACCGATCGATGCGCGCAACCCCATTTAGTGGGGGTAGAGCCTACTTGCAAGTCTCTCCGACCTTCACAAAAAAAGTTATTCAAGAATATCTCCTCAGATTTGGGGGAATTTCGTCGGTCGACCTCTTCCGAAGGTCGTACAAGCTCGGGGATGGTACCAATCGATCCGCAGGACCCAAATTAGTCCAGATGCAACCACTTTTCAAGTCTCTCCGACCTTCACAAAAAAAGTTATTCAAGAATATCTCTTTCTCCTATGTGCTTTCATCCCTAACCCTAACCCTTCCGAAAGTCGGAGAAGCTCAAGGATGGTACCGATCGATGCGCGCTACCCCATTTAGTGGGGGTAGAGCCTACTTGCAAGTCTCTCCGACCTTCACAAAAAAAGTTATTCAAGAATATCTCTTTCTCCTATGTGCTTTCATCCCTAACCCTAACCCTAACCCTTCCGAAAGTCGGAGAAGCTCAAGGATGGTACCGATCGATGCGCGCAACCCCATTTAGTGGGGGTAGAGCCTACTTGCAAGTCTCTCCAACCTTCACAAAAAAAGTTATTCAAGAATATCTCCTCAGATTTGGGGGAATTTCGTCGGTCGACCTCTTCCGAAGGTCGTACAAGCTCGGGGATGGTACCAATCGATCCGCAGGACCCAAATTAGTCCAGATGCAACCACTTTTCAAGTCTCTCCGACCTTCACAAAAAAAGTTATTCAAGAATATCTCTTTCTCCTATGTGCTTTCATCCCTAACCCTAACCCTAACCCTTCCGAAAGTCGGAGAAGCTCAAGGATGGTACCGATCGATGCGCGCAACCCCATTTAGTGGGGGTAGAGCCTACTTGCAAGTCTCTCCGACCTTCACAAAAAAAGTTATTCAAGAATATCTCCTCAGATTTGGGGGAATTTCGTCGGTCGACCTCTTCCGAAGGTCGTACAAGCTCGGGGATGGTACCAATCGATCCGCAGGACCCAAATTAGTCCAGATGCAACCACTTTCCAAGTCTCTCCGACCTTTACAAAAAAAGTTATTCAAGAATATCTCTTTCTCCTATGTGCTTTCATCCCTAACCCTAACCCTAACCCTTCCGAAAGTCGGAGAAGCTCAAGGATGGTACCGATCGATGCGCGCTACCCCATTTAGTGGGGGTAGAGCCTACTTGCAAGTCTCTCCGACCTTCACAAAAAAAGTTATTCAAGAATATCTCTTTCTCCTATGTGCTTTCATCCCTAACCCTAACCCTAACCCTTCCGAAAGTCGGAGAAGCTCAAGGATGGTACCGATCGATGCGCGTTACCCCATTTAGTGGGGGTAGAGCCTACTTGCAAGTCTCTCCGACCTTCACAAAAAAAGTTATTCAAGAATATCTCTTTCTCCTATGTGCTTTCATCCCTAACCCTAACCCTAACCCTTCCGAAAGTCGGAGAAGCTCAAAGATGGTACCGATCGATGCGCGCTACCCCATTTAGTGGGAGTAGAGCCTACTTGCAAGTCTCTCCGACCTTCACAAAAAAAGTTATTCAAGAATATCTCTTTCTCCTATGTGCTTTCATCCCTAACCCTAACCCTTCCGAAAGTCGGAGAATCTCAAGGATGGTACCGATCGATGAGCGCAACCCCATTTAGTGGGGGTAGAGCCTACTTGCAAGTCTCTCCGACCTTCACAAAAAAAGTTATTCAAGAATATCTCCTCAGATTTGGGGGAATTTCGTCGGTCGACCTCTTCCGAAGGTCGTACAAGCTCGGGGATGGTACCAATCGATCCGCAGGACCCAAATTAGTCCAGATGCAACCACTTTTCAAGTCTCTCCGACCTTCACAAAAAAAGTTATTCAAGAATATCTCTTTCTCCTATGTGCTTTCATCCCTAACCCTAACCCTTCCGAAAGTCGGAGAAGCTCAAGGATGGTACCGATCGATGCGCGCTACCCCATTTAGTGGGGGTAGAGCCTACTTGCAAGTCTCTCCGACCTTCACAAAAAAAGTTATTCAAGAATATCTCTTTCTCCTATGTGCTTTCATCCCTAACCCTAACCCTAACCCTTCCGAAAGTCGGAGAAGCTCAAGGATGGTACCGATCGATGCGCGCAACCCCATTTAGTGGGGGTAGAGCCTACTTGCAAGTCTCTCCGACCTTCACAAAAAAAGTTATTCAAGAATATCTCCTCAGATTTGGGGGAATTTCGTCGGTCGACCTCTTCCGAAGGTCGTACAAGCTCGGGGATGGTACCAATCGATCCGCAGGACCCAAATTAGTCCAGATGCAACCACTTTTCAAGTCTCTCCGACCTTCACAAAAAAAGTTATTCAAGAATATCTCTTTCTCCTATGTGCTTTCATCCCTAACCCTAACCCTAACCCTTCCGAAAGTCGGAGAAGCTCAAGGATGGTACCGATCGATGCGCGCAACCCCATTTAGTGGGGGTAGAGCCTACTTGCAAGTCTCTCCGACCTTCACAAAAAAAGTTATTCAAGAATATCTCCTCAGATTTGGGGGAATTTCGTCGGTCGACCTCTTCCGAAGGTCGTACAAGCTCGGGGATGGTACCAATCGATCCGCAGGACCCAAATTAGTCCAGATGCAACCACTTTCCAAGTCTCTCCGACCTTCACAAAAAAAGTTATTCAAGAATATCTCTTTCTCCTATGTGCTTTCATCCCTAACCCTAACCCTAACCCTTCCGAAAGTCGGAGAAGCTCAAGGATGGTACCGATCGATGCGCGCTACCCCATTTAGTGGGGGTAGAGCCTACTTGCAAGTCTCTCCGACCTTCACAAAAAAAGTTATTCAAGAATATCTCTTTCTCCTATGTGCTTTCATCCCTAACCCTAACCCTAACCCTTCCGAAAGTCGGAGAAGCTCAAGGATGGTACCGATCGATGCGCGCAACCCCATTTAGTGGGGGTAGAGCCTACTTGCAAGTCTCTCCGACCTTCACAAAAAAAGTTATTCAAGAATATCTCCTCAGATTTGGGGGAATTTCGTCGGTCGACCTCTTCCGAAGGTCGTACAAGCTCGGGGATGGTACCAATCGATCCGCAGGACCCAAATTAGTCCAGATGCAACCACTTTCCAAGTCTCTCCGACCTTTACAAAAAAAGTTATTCAAGAATATCTCTTTCTCCTATGTGCTTTCATCCCTAACCCTAACCCTAACCCTTCCGAAAGTCGGAGAAGCTCAAGGATGGTACCGATCGATGCGCGCTACCCCATTTAGTGGGGGTAGAGCCTACTTGCAAGTCTCTCCGACCTTCACAAAAAAAGTTATTCAAGAATATCTCCTCAGATTTGGGGGAATTTCGTCGGTCGACCTCTTCCGAAGGTCGTACAAGCTCGGGCATGGTACCAATCGATCCGCAGGACCCAAATTAGTCCAGATGCAACCACTTTTCAAGTCTCTCCGACCTTCACAAAAAAAGTTATTCAAGAATATCTCTTTCTCCTATGTGCTTTCATCCCTAACCCTAACCCTAACCCTTCCGAAAGTCGGAGAAGCTCAAGGATGGTACCGATCGATGCGCGCTACCCCATTTAGTGGGGGTAGAGCCTACTTGCAAGTCTCTCCGACCTTCACAAAAAAAGTTATTCAAGAATATCTCTTTCTCCTATGTGCTTTCATCCCTAACCCTAACCCTAACCCTTCCGAAAGTCGGAGAAGCTCAAGGATGGTACCGATCGATGCGCGCTACCCCATTTAGTGGGGGTAGAGCCTACTTGCAAGTCTCTCCGACCTTCACAAAAAAAGTTATTCAAGAATATCTCTTTCTCCTATGTGCTTTCATCCCTAACCCTAACCCTAACCCTTCCGAAAGTCGGAGAAGCTCAAGGATGGTACCGATCGATGCGCGCTACCCCATTTAGTTGGAGTAGAGCCTACTTGCAAGTCTCTCCGACCTTCACAAAAAAAGTTATTCAAGAATATCTCTTTCTCCTATGTGCTTTCATCCCTAACCCTAACCCTAACCCTTCCGAAAGTCGGAGAAGCTCAAGGATGGTACCGATCGATGCGCGCAACCCCATTTAGTGGGGGTAGAGCCTACTTGCAAGTCTCTCCGACCTTCACAAAAAAAGTTATTCAAGAATATCTCCTCAGATTTGGGGGAATTTCGTCGGTCGACCTCTTCCGAAGGTCGTACAAGCTCGGGGATGGTACCAATCGATCCGCAGGACCCAAATTAGTCCAGATGCAACCACTTTTCAAGTCTCTCCGACCTTCACAAAAAAAGTTATTCAAGAATATCTCTATCTCCTATGTGCTTTCATCCCTAACCCTAACCCTAACCCTTCCGAAAGTCGGAGAAGCTCAAGGATGGTACCGATCGATGCGCGCTACCCCATTTAGTGGGGGTAGAGCCTACTTGCAAGTCTCTCCGACCTTCACAAAAAAAGTTATTCAAGAATATCTCTTTCTCCTATGTGCTTTCATCCCTAACCCTAACCCTAACCCTTCCGAAAGTCGGAGAAGCTCAAGGATGGTACCGATCGATGCACGCAACCCCATTTAGTGGGGGTAGAGCCTACTTGCAAGTCTCTCCGACCTTCACAAAAAAAGTTATTCAAGAATATCTCCTCAGATTTGGGGGAATTTCGTCGGTCGACCTCTTCCGAAGGTCGTACAAGCTCGGGGATGGTACCAATCGATCCGCAGGACCCAAATTAGTCCAGATGCAACCACTTTTCAAGTCTCTCCGACCTTCACAAAAAAAGTTATTCAAGAATATCTCTTTCTCCTATGTGCTTTCATCCCTAACCCTAACCCTAACCCTTCCGAAAGTCGGAGAAGCTCAAGGATGGTACCGATCGATGCGCGTTACCCCATTTAGTGGGGGTAGAGCCTACTTGCAAGTCTCTCCGACCTTCACAAAAAAAGTTATTCAAGAATATCTCTTTCTCCTATGTGCTTTCATCCCTAACCCTAACCCTAACCCTTCCGAAAGTCGGAGAAGCTCAAAGATGGTACCGATCGATGCGCGCTACCCCATTTAGTGGGAGTAGAGCCTACTTGCAAGTCTCTCCGACCTTCACAAAAAAAGTTATTCAAGAATATCTCTTTCTCCTATGTGCTTTCATCCCTAACCCTAACCCTTCCGAAAGTCGGAGAATCTCAAGGATGGTACCGATCGATGCGCGCAACCCCATTTAGTGGGGGTAGAGCCTACTTGCAAGTCTCTCCGACCTTCACAAAAAAAGTTATTCAAGAATATCTCCTCAGATTTGGGGGAATTTCGTCGGTCGACCTCTTCCGAAGGTCGTACAAGCTCGGGGATGGTACCAATCGATCCGCAGGACCCAAATTAGTCCAGATGCAACCACTTTTCAAGTCTCTCCGACCTTCACAAAAAAAGTTATTCAAGAATATCTCTTTCTCCTATGTGCTTTCATCCCTAACCCTAACCCTTCCGAAAGTCGGAGAAGCTCAAGGATGGTACCGATCGATGCGCGCTACCCCATTTAGTGGGGGTAGAGCCTACTTGCAAGTCTCTCCGACCTTCACAAAAAAAGTTATTCAAGAATATCTCTTTCTCCTATGTGCTTTCATCCCTAACCCTAACCCTAACCCTTCCGAAAGTCGGAGAAGCTCAAGGATGGTACCGATCGATGCGCGCAACCCCATTTAGTGGGGGTAGAGCCTACTTGCAAGTCTCTCCAACCTTCACAAAAAAAGTTATTCAAGAATATCTCCTCAGATTTGGGGGAATTTCGTCGGTCGACCTCTTCCGAAGGTCGTACAAGCTCGGGGATGGTACCAATCGATCCGCAGGACCCAAATTAGTCCAGATGCAACCACTTTTCAAGTCTCTCCGACCTTCACAAAAAAAGTTATTCAAGAATATCTCTTTCTCCTATGTGCTTTCATCCCTAACCCTAACCCTAACCCTTCCGAAAGTCGGAGAAGCTCAAGGATGGTACCGATCGATGCGCGCAACCCCATTTAGTGGGGGTAGAGCCTACTTGCAAGTCTCTCCGACCTTCACAAAAAAAGTTATTCAAGAATATCTCCTCAGATTTGGGGGAATTTCGTCGGTCGACCTCTTCCGAAGGTCGTACAAGCTCGGGGATGGTACCAATCGATCCGCAGGACCCAAATTAGTCCAGATGCAACCACTTTCCAAGTCTCTCCGACCTTTACAAAAAAAGTTATTCAAGAATATCTCTTTCTCCTATGTGCTTTCATCCCTAACCCTAACCCTAACCCTTCCGAAAGTCGGAGAAGCTCAAGGATGGTACCGATCGATGCGCGCTACCCCATTTAGTGGGGGTAGAGCCTACTTGCAAGTCTCTCCGACCTTCACAAAAAAAGTTATTCAAGAATATCTCTTTCTCCTATGTGCTTTCATCCCTAACCCTAACCCTAACCCTTCCGAAAGTCGGAGAAGCTCAAGGATGGTACCGATCGATGCGCGTTACCCCATTTAGTGGGGGTAGAGCCTACTTGCAAGTCTCTCCGACCTTCACAAAAAAAGTTATTCAAGAATATCTCTTTCTCCTATGTGCTTTCATCCCTAACCCTAACCCTAACCCTTCCGAAAGTCGGAGAAGCTCAAAGATGGTACCGATCGATGCGCGCTACCCCATTTAGTGGGAGTAGAGCCTACTTGCAAGTCTCTCCGACCTTCACAAAAAAAGTTATTCAAGAATATCTCTTTCTCCTATGTGCTTTCATCCCTAACCCTAACCCTTCCGAAAGTCGGAGAATCTCAAGGATGGTACCGATCGATGAGCGCAACCCCATTTAGTGGGGGTAGAGCCTACTTGCAAGTCTCTCCGACCTTCACAAAAAAAGTTATTCAAGAATATCTCCTCAGATTTGGGGGAATTTCGTCGGTCGACCTCTTCCGAAGGTCGTACAAGCTCGGGGATGGTACCAATCGATCCGCAGGACCCAAATTAGTCCAGATGCAACCACTTTTCAAGTCTCTCCGACCTTCACAAAAAAAGTTATTCAAGAATATCTCTTTCTCCTATGTGCTTTCATCCCTAACCCTAACCCTTCCGAAAGTCGGAGAAGCTCAAGGATGGTACCGATCGATGCGCGCTACCCCATTTAGTGGGGGTAGAGCCTACTTGCAAGTCTCTCCGACCTTCACAAAAAAAGTTATTCAAGAATATCTCTTTCTCCTATGTGCTTTCATCCCTAACCCTAACCCTAACCCTTCCGAAAGTCGGAGAAGCTCAAGGATGGTACCGATCGATGCGCGCAACCCCATTTAGTGGGGGTAGAGCCTACTTGCAAGTCTCTCCGACCTTCACAAAAAAAGTTATTCAAGAATATCTCCTCAGATTTGGGGGAATTTCGTCGGTCGACCTCTTCCGAAGGTCGTACAAGCTCGGGGATGGTACCAATCGATCCGCAGGACCCAAATTAGTCCAGATGCAACCACTTTTCAAGTCTCTCCGACCTTCACAAAAAAAGTTATTCAAGAATATCTCTTTCTCCTATGTGCTTTCATCCCTAACCCTAACCCTAACCCTTCCGAAAGTCGGAGAAGCTCAAGGATGGTACCGATCGATGCGCGCAACCCCATTTAGTGGGGGTAGAGCCTACTTGCAAGTCTCTCCGACCTTCACAAAAAAAGTTATTCAAGAATATCTCCTCAGATTTGGGGGAATTTCGTCGGTCGACCTCTTCCGAAGGTCGTACAAGCTCGGGGATGGTACCAATCGATCCGCAGGACCCAAATTAGTCCAGATGCAACCACTTTCCAAGTCTCTCCGACCTTCACAAAAAAAGTTATTCAAGAATATCTCTTTCTCCTATGTGCTTTCATCCCTAACCCTAACCCTAACCCTTCCGAAAGTCGGAGAAGCTCAAGGATGGTACCGATCGATGCGCGCTACCCCATTTAGTGGGGGTAGAGCCTACTTGCAAGTCTCTCCGACCTTCACAAAAAAAGTTATTCAAGAATATCTCCTCAGATTTGGGGGAATTTCGTCGGTCGACCTCTTCCGAAGGTCGTACAAGCTCGGGCATGGTACCAATCGATCCGCAGGACCCAAATTAGTCCAGATGCAACCACTTTTCAAGTCTCTCCGACCTTCACAAAAAAAGTTATTCAAGAATATCTCTTTCTCCTATGTGCTTTCATCCCTAACCCTAACCCTAACCCTTCCGAAAGTCGGAGAAGCTCAAGGATGGTACCGATCGATGCGCGCTACCCCATTTAGTGGGGGTAGAGCCTACTTGCAAGTCTCTCCGACCTTCACAAAAAAAGTTATTCAAGAATATCTCTTTCTCCTATGTGCTTTCATCCCTAACCCTAACCCTAACCCTTCCGAAAGTCGGAGAAGCTCAAGGATGGTACCGATCGATGCGCGCTACCCCATTTAGTGGGGGTAGAGCCTACTTGCAAGTCTCTCCGACCTTCACAAAAAAAGTTATTCAAGAATATCTCTTTCTCCTATGTGCTTTCATCCCTAACCCTAACCCTAACCCTTCCGAAAGTCGGAGAAGCTCAAGGATGGTACCGATCGATGCGCGCTACCCCATTTAGTTGGAGTAGAGCCTACTTGCAAGTCTCTCCGACCTTCACAAAAAAAGTTATTCAAGAATATCTCTTTCTCCTATGTGCTTTCATCCCTAACCCTAACCCTAACCCTTCCGAAAGTCGGAGAAGCTCAAGGATGGTACCGATCGATGCGCGCAACCCCATTTAGTGGGGGTAGAGCCTACTTGCAAGTCTCTCCGACCTTCACAAAAAAAGTTATTCAAGAATATCTCCTCAGATTTGGGGGAATTTCGTCGGTCGACCTCTTCCGAAGGTCGTACAAGCTCGGGGATGGTACCAATCGATCCGCAGGACCCAAATTAGTCCAGATGCAACCACTTTTCAAGTCTCTCCGACCTTCACAAAAAAAGTTATTCAAGAATATCTCTATCTCCTATGTGCTTTCATCCCTAACCCTAACCCTAACCCTTCCGAAAGTCGGAGAAGCTCAAGGATGGTACCGATCGATGCGCGCTACCCCATTTAGTGGGGGTAGAGCCTACTTGCAAGTCTCTCCGACCTTCACAAAAAAAGTTATTCAAGAATATCTCTTTCTCCTATGTGCTTTCATCCCTAACCCTAACCCTAACCCTTCCGAAAGTCGGAGAAGCTCAAGGATGGTACCGATCGATGCACGCAACCCCATTTAGTGGGGGTAGAGCCTACTTGCAAGTCTCTCCGACCTTCACAAAAAAAGTTATTCAAGAATATCTCCTCAGATTTGGGGGAATTTCGTCGGTCGACCTCTTCCGAAGGTCGTACAAGCTCGGGGATGGTACCAATCGATCCGCAGGACCCAAATTAGTCCAGATGCAACCACTTTTCAAGTCTCTCCGACCTTCACAAAAAAAGTTATTCAAGAATATCTCTTTCTCCTATGTGCTTTCATCCCTAACCCTAACCCTAACCCTTCCGAAAGTCGGAGAAGCTCAAGAATGGTACCGATCGATGCGCGCTACCCCATTTAGTGGGGGTAGAGCCTACTTGCAAGTCTCTCCGACCTTCACAAAAAAAGTTATTCAAGAATATCTCTTTCTCCTATGTGCTTTCATCCCTAACCCTAACCCTAACCCTTCCGAAAGTCGGAGAAGCTCAAGGATGGTACCGATCGATGCGCGCAACCCCATTTAGTGGGGGTAGAGCCTACTTGCAAGTCTCTCCGACCTTCACAAAAAAAGTTATTCAAGAATATCTCCTCAGATTTGGGGGAATTTCGTCGGTCGACCTCTTCCGAAGGTCGTACAAGCTCGGGGATGGTACCAATCGATCCGCAGGACCCAAATTAGTCCAGATGCAACCACTTTTCAAGTCTCTCCGACCTTCACAAAAAAAGTTATTCAAGAATATCTCTTTCTCCTATGTGCTTTCATCCCTAACCCTAACCCTAACCCTTCCGAAAGTCGGAGAAGCTCAAGGATGGTACCGATCGATGCACGCAACCCCATTTAGTGGGGGTAGAGCCTACTTGCAAGTCTCTCCGACCTTCACAAAAAAAGTTATTCAAGAATATCTCCTCAGATTTGGGGGAATTTCGTCGGTCGACCTCTTCCGAAGGTCGTACAAGCTCGGGGATGGTACCAATCGATCCGCAGGACCCAAATTAGTCCAGATGCAACCACTTTTCAAGTCTCTCCGACCTTCACAAAAAAAGTTATTCAAGAATATCTCTTTCTCCTATGTGCTTTCATCCCTAACCCTAACCCTAACCCTTCCGAAAGTCGGAGAAGCTCAAGGATGGTACCGATCGATGCGCGCTACCCCATTTAGTGGGGGTAGAGCCTACTTGCAAGTCTCTCCGACCTTCACAAAAAAAGTTATTCAAGAATATCTCTTTCTCCTATGTGCTTTCATCCCTAACCCTAACCCTAACCCTTCCGAAAGTCGGAGAAGCTCAAGGATGGTACCGATCGATGCGCGCTACCCCATTTAGTGGGGGTAGAGCCTACTTGCAAGTCTCTCCGACCTTCACAAAAAAAGTTATTCAAGAATATCTCCTCAGATTTGGGGGAATTTCGTCGGTCGACCTCTTCCGAAGGTCGTACAAGCTCGGGGATGGTACCAATCGATCCGCAGGACCCAAATTAGTCCAGATGCAACCACTTTCCAAGTCTCTCCGACCTTCACAAAAAAAGTTATTCAAGAATATCTCTTTCTCCTATGTGCTTTCATCCCTAACCCTAACCCTAACCCTTCCGAAAGTCGGAGAAGCTCAAGGATGGTACCGATCGATGCGCGCTACCCCATTTAGTGGGGGTAGAGCCTACTTGCAAGTCTCTCCGACCTTCACAAAAAAAGTTATTCAAGAATATCTCTTTCTCCTATGTGCTTTCATCCCTAACCCTAACCCTAACCCTTCCGAAAGTCGGAGAAGCTCAAGGATGGTACCGATCGATGCGCGCAACCCCATTTAGTGGGGGTAGAGCCTACTTGCAAGTCTCTCCGACCTTCACAAAAAAAGTTATTCAAGAATATCTCCTCAGATTTGGGGGAATTTCGTCGGTCGACCTCTTCCGAAGGTCGTACAAGCTCGGGGATGGTACCAATCGATCCGCAGGACCCAAATTAGTCCAGATGCAACCACTTTTCAAGTCTCTCCGACCTTCACAAAAAAAGTTATTCAAGAATATCTCTTTCTCCTATGTGCTTTCATCCCTAACCCTAACCCTAACCCTTCCGAAAGTCGGAGAAGCTCAAGGATGGTACCGATCGATGCGCGCAACCCCATTTAGTGGGGGTAGAGCCTACTTGCAAGTCTCTCCGACCTTCACAAAAAAAGTTATTCAAGAATATCTCCTCAGATTTGGGGGAATTTCGTCGGTCGACCTCTTCCGAAGGTCGTACAAGCTCGGGGATGGTACCAATCGATCCGCAGGACCCAAATTAGTCCAGATGCAACCACTTTCCAAGTCTCTCCGACCTTCACAAAAAAAGTTATTCAAGAATATCTCTTTCTCCTATGTGCTTTCATCCCTAACCCTAACCCTAACCCTTCCGAAAGTCGGAGAAGCTCAAGGATGGTACCGATCGATGCGCGCTACCCCATTTAGTGGGGGTAGAGCCTACTTGCAAGTCTCTCCGACCTTCACAAAAAAAGTTATTCAAGAATATCTCTTTCTCCTATGTGCTTTCATCCCTAACCCTAACCCTAACCCTTCCGAAAGTCGGAGAAGCTCAAGGATGGTACCGATCGATGCGCGCAACCCCATTTAGTGGGGGTAGAGCCTACTTGCAAGTCTCTCCGACCTTCACAAAAAAAGTTATTCAAGAATATCTCCTCAGATTTGGGGGAATTTCGTCGGTCGACCTCTTCCGAAGGTCGTACAAGCTCGGGGATGGTACCAATCGATCCGCAGGACCCAAATTAGTCCAGATGCAACCACTTTCCAAGTCTCTCCGACCTTTACAAAAAAAGTTATTCAAGAATATCTCTTTCTCCTATGTGCTTTCATCCCTAACCCTAACCCTAACCCTTCCGAAAGTCGGAGAAGCTCAAGGATGGTACCGATCGATGCGCGCTACCCCATTTAGTGGGGGTAGAGCCTACTTGCAAGTCTCTCCGACCTTCACAAAAAAAGTTATTCAAGAATATCTCCTCAGATTTGGGGGAATTTCGTCGGTCGACCTCTTCCGAAGGTCGTACAAGCTCGGGCATGGTACCAATCGATCCGCAGGACCCAAATTAGTCCAGATGCAACCACTTTCCAAGTCTCTCCGACCTTCACAAAAAAAGTTATTCAAGAATATCTCTTTCTCCTATGTGCTTTCATCCCTAACCCTAACCCTAACCCTTCCGAAAGTCGGAGAAGCTCAAGGATGGTACCGATCGATGCGCGCTACCCCATTTAGTGGGGGTAGAGCCTACTTGCAAGTCTCTCCGACCTTCACAAAAAAAGTTATTCAAGAATATCTCTTTCTCCTATGTGCTTTCATCCCTAACCCTAACCCTAACCCTTCCGAAAGTCGGAGAAGCTCAAGGATGGTACCGATCGATGCGCGCTACCCCATTTAGTGGGGGTAGAGCCTACTTGCAAGTCTCTCCGACCTTCACAAAAAAAGTTATTCAAGAATATCTCTTTCTCCTATGTGCTTTCATCCCTAACCCTAACCCTAACCCTTCCGAAAGTCGGAGAAGCTCAAGGATGGTACCGATCGATGCGCGCTACCCCATTTAGTTGGAGTAGAGCCTACTTGCAAGTCTCTCCGACCTTCACAAAAAAAGTTATTCAAGAATATCTCTTTCTCCTATGTGCTTTCATCCCTAACCCTAACCCTAACCCTTCCGAAAGTCGGAGAAGCTCAAGGATGGTACCGATCGATGCGCGCTACCCCATTTAGTGGGGGTAGAGCCTACTTGCAAGTCTCTCCGACCTTCACAAAAAAAGTTATTCAAGAATATCTCTTTCTCCTATGTGCTTTCATCCCTAACCCTAACCCTTCCGAAAGTCGGAGAAGCTCAAGGATGGTACCGATCGATGCGCGCAACCCCATTTAGTGGGGGTAGAGCCTACTTGCAAGTCTCTCCGACCTTCACAAAAAAAGTTATTCAAGAATATCTCCTCAGATTTGGGGGAATTTCGTCGGTCGACCTCTTCCGAAGGTCGTACAAGCTCGGGGATGGTACCAATCGATCCGCAGGACCCAAATTAGTCCAGATGCAACCACTTTCCAAGTCTCTCCGACCTTTACAAAAAAAGTTATTCAAGAATATCTCTTTCTCCTATGTGCTTTCATCCCTAACCCTAACCCTAACCCTTCCGAAAGTCGGAGAAGCTCAAGGATGGTACCGATCGATGCGCGCTACCCCATTTAGTGGGGGTAGAGCCTACTTGCAAGTCTCTCCGACCTTCACAAAAAAAGTTATTCAAGAATATCTCCTCAGATTTGGGGGAATTTCGTCGGTCGACCTCTTCCGAAGGTCGTACAAGCTCGGGCATGGTACCAATCGATCCGCAGGACCCAAATTAGTCCAGATGCAACCACTTTCCAAGTCTCTCCGACCTTCACAAAAAAAGTTATTCAAGAATATCTCTTTCTCCTATGTGCTTTCATCCCTAACCCTAACCCTAACCCTTCCGAAAGTCGGAGAAGCTCAAGGATGGTACCGATCGATGCGCGCTACCCCATTTAGTGGGGGTAGAGCCTACTTGCAAGTCTCTCCGACCTTCACAAAAAAAGTTATTCAAGAATATCTCTTTCTCCTATGTGCTTTCATCCCTAACCCTAACCCTAACCCTTCCGAAAGTCGGAGAAGCTCAAGGATGGTACCGATCGATGCGCGCTACCCCATTTAGTGGGGGTAGAGCCTACTTGCAAGTCTCTCCGACCTTCACAAAAAAAGTTATTCAAGAATATCTCTTTCTCCTATGTGCTTTCATCCCTAACCCTAACCCTAACCCTTCCGAAAGTCGGAGAAGCTCAAGGATGGTACCGATCGATGCGCGCTACCCCATTTAGTTGGAGTAGAGCCTACTTGCAAGTCTCTCCGACCTTCACAAAAAAAGTTATTCAAGAATATCTCTTTCTCCTATGTGCTTTCATCCCTAACCCTAACCCTAACCCTTCCGAAAGTCGGAGAAGCTCAAGGATGGTACCGATCGATGCGCGCAACCCCATTTAGTGGGGGTAGAGCCTACTTGCAAGTCTCTCCGACCTTCACAAAAAAAGTTATTCAAGAATATCTCCTCAGATTTGGGGGAATTTCGTCGGTCGACCTCTTCCGAAGGTCGTACAAGCTCGGGGATGGTACCAATCGATCCGCAGGACCCAAATTAGTCCAGATGCAACCACTTTTCAAGTCTCTCCGACCTTCACAAAAAAAGTTATTCAAGAATATCTCTATCTCCTATGTGCTTTCATCCCTAACCCTAACCCTAACCCTTCCGAAAGTCGGAGAAGCTCAAGGATGGTACCGATCGATGCGCGCTACCCCATTTAGTGGGGGTAGAGCCTACTTGCAAGTCTCTCCGACCTTCACAAAAAAAGTTATTCAAGAATATCTCTTTCTCCTATGTGCTTTCATCCCTAACCCTAACCCTAACCCTTCCGAAAGTCGGAGAAGCTCAAAGATTGGTACCGATCGATGCACGCAACCCCATTTAGTGGGGGTAGAGCCTACTTGCAAGTCTCTCCGACCTTCACAAAAAAAGTTATTCAAGAATATCTCCTCAGATTTGGGGGAATTTCGTCGGTCGACCTCTTCCGAAGGTCGTACAAGCTCGGGGATGGTACCAATCGATCCGCAGGACCCAAATTAGTCCAGATGCAACCACTTTTCAAGTCTCTCCGACCTTCACAAAAAAAGTTATTCAAGAATATCTCTTTCTCCTATGTGCTTTCATCCCTAACCCTAACCCTAACCCTTCCGAAAGTCGGAGAAGCTCAAGGATGGTACCGATCGATGCGCGCTACCCCATTTAGTGGGGGTAGAGCCTACTTGCAAGTCTCTCCGACCTTCACAAAAAAAGTTATTCAAGAATATCTCCTCAGATTTGGGGGAATTTCGTCGGTCGACCTCTTCCGAAGGTCGTACAAGCTCGGGGATGGTACCAATCGATCCGCAGGACCCAAATTAGTCCAGATGCAACCACTTTCCAAGTCTCTCCGACCTTCACAAAAAAAGTTATTCAAGAATATCTCTTTCTCCTATGTGCTTTCATCCCTAACCCTAACCCTAACCCTTCCGAAAGTCGGAGAAGCTCAAGGATGGTACCGATCGATGCGCGCTACCCCATTTAGTGGGGGTAGAGCCTACTTGCAAGTCTCTCCGACCTTCACAAAAAAAGTTATTCAAGAATATCTCTTTCTCCTATGTGCTTTCATCCCTAACCCTAACCCTAACCCTTCCGAAAGTCGGAGAAGCTCAAGGATGGTACCGATCGATGCGCGCAACCCCATTTAGTGGGGGTAGAGCCTACTTGCAAGTCTCTCCGACCTTCACAAAAAAAGTTATTCAAGAATATCTCCTCAGATTTGGGGGAATTTCGTCGGTCGACCTCTTCCGAAGGTCGTACAAGCTCGGGGATGGTACCAATCGATCCGCAGGACCCAAATTAGTCCAGATGCAACCACTTTTCAAGTCTCTCCGACCTTCACAAAAAAAGTTATTCAAGAATATCTCTTTCTCCTATGTGCTTTCATCCCTAACCCTAACCCTAACCCTTCCGAAAGTCGGAGAAGCTCAAGGATGGTACCGATCGATGCGCGCTACCCCATTTAGTGGGGGTAGAGCCTACTTGCAAGTCTCTCCGACCTTCACAAAAAAAGTTATTCAAGAATATCTCTTTCTCCTATGTGCTTTCATCCCTAACCCTAACCCTAACCCTTCCGAAAGTCGGAGAAGCTCAAGGATGGTACTGATCGATGCGCGCTACCCCATTTAGTGGGGGTAGAGCCTACTTGCAAGTCTCTCCGACCTTCACAAAAAAAGTTATTCAAGAATATCTCTTTCTCCTATGTGCTTTCATCCCTAACCCTAACCCTAACCCTTCCGAAAGTCGGAGAAGCTCAAGGATGGTACCGATCGATGCGCGCTACCCCATTTAGTGGGAGTAGAGCCTACTTGCAAGTCTCTCCGACCTTCACAAAAAAAGTTATTCAAGAATATCTCTTTCTCCTATGTGCTTTCATCCCTAACCCTAACCCTAACCCTTCCGAAAGTCGGAGAAGCTCAAGGATGGTACCGATCGATGCGCGCTACCCCATTTAGTGGGGGTAGAGCCTACTTGCAAGTCTCTCCGACCTTCACAAAAAAAGTTATTCAAGAATATCTCTTTCTCCTATGTGCTTTCATCCCTAACCCTAACCCTAACCCTTCCGAAAGTCGGAGAAGCTCAAGGATGGTACTGATCGATGCGCGCTACCCCATTTAGTGGGGGTAGAGCCTACTTGCAAGTCTCTCCGACCTTCACAAAAAAAGTTATCCAAGAATATCTCTTTCTCCTATGTGCTTTCATCCCTAACCCTAACCCTAACCCTTCCGAAAGTCGGAGAAGCTCAAGGATGGTACCGATCGATGCGCGCTACCCCATTTAGTGGGAGTAGAGCCTACTTTCAAGTCTCTCCGACCTTCACAAAAAAAGTTATTCAAGAATATCTCTTTCTCCTATGTGCTTTCATCCCTAACCCTAACCCTAACCCTTCCGAAAGTCGGAGAAGCTCAAGGATGGTACCGATCGATGCGCGCAACCCCATTTAGTGGGGGTAGAGCCTACTTGCAAGTCTCTCCGACCTTCACAAAAAAAGTTATTCAAGAATATCTCCTCAGATTTGGGGGAATTTCGTCGGTCGACCTCTTCCGAAGGTCGTACAAGCTCGGGGATGGTACCAATCGATCCGCAGGACCCAAATTAGTCCAGATGCAACCACTTTTCAAGTCTCTCCGACCTTCACAAAAAAAGTTATTCAAGAATATCTCTTTCTCCTATGTGCTTTCATCCCTAACCCTAACCCTAACCCTTCCGAAAGTCGGAGAAGCTCAAGGATGGTACCGATCGATGTGCGCTACCCCATTTAGTGGGGGTAGAGCCTACTTGCAAGTCTCTCCGACCTTCACAAAAAAAGTTATTCAAGAATATCTCTTTCTCCTATGTGCTTTCATCCCTAACCCTAACCCTTCCGAAAGTCGGAAAGCTCAAGGATGGTACCGATCGATGCGCGCAACCCCATTTAGTGGGGGTAGAGCCTACTTGCAAGTCTCTCCGACCTTCACAAAAAAAGTTATTCAAGAATATCTCCTCAGATTTGGGGGAATTTCGTCGGTCGACCTCTTCCGAAGGTCGTACAAGCTCGGGGATGGTACCAATCGATCCGCAGGACCCAAATTAGTCCAGATGCAACCACTTTTCAAGTCTCTCCGACCTTCACAAAAAAAGTTATTCAAGAATATCTCTTTCTCCTATGTGCTTTCATCCCTAACCCTAACCCTAACCCTTCCGAAAGTCGGAGAAGCTCAAGGATGGTACCGATCGATGCGCGCAACCCCATTTAGTGGGGGTAGAGCCTACTTGCAAGTCTCTCCGACCTTCACAAAAAAAGTTATTCAAGAATATCTCCTCAGATTTGGGGGAATTTCGTCGGTCGACCTCTTCCGAAGGTCGTACAAGCTCGGGGATGGTACCAATCGATCCGCAGGACCCAAATTAGTCCAGATGCAACTACTTTCCAAGTCTCTCCGACCTTCACAAAAAAAGTTATTCAAGAATATCTCTTTCTCCTATGTGCTTTCATCCCTAACCCTAACCCTAACCCTTCCGAAAGTCGGAGAAGCTCAAGGATGGTACCGATCGATGCGCGCTACCCCATTTAGTGGGGGTAGAGCCTACTTGCAAGTCTCTCCGACCTTCACAAAAAAAGTTATTCAAGAATATCTCTTTCTCCTATGTGCTTTCATCCCTAACCCTAACCCTAACCCTTCCGAAAGTCGGAGAAGCTCAAGGATGGTACCGATCGATGCGCGCAACCCCATTTAGTGGGGGTAGAGCCTACTTGCAAGTCTCTCCGACCTTCACAAAAAAAGTTATTCAAGAATATCTCCTCAGATTTGGGGGAATTTCGTCGGTCGACCTCTTCCGAAGGTCGTACAAGCTCGGGGATGGTACCAATCGATCCGCAGGACCCAAATTAGTCCAGATGCAACCACTTTCCAAGTCTCTCCGACCTTTAAAAAAAAAGTTATTCAAGAATATCTCTTTCTCCTATGTGCTTTCATCCCTAACCCTAACCCTAACCCTTCCGAAAGTCGGAGAAGCTCAAGGATGGTACCGATCGATGCGCGCTACCCCATTTAGTGGGGGTAGAGCCTACTTGCAAGTCTCTCCGACCTTCACAAAAAAAGTTATTCAAGAATATCTCCTCAGATTTGGGGGAATTTCGTCGGTCGACCTCTTCCGAAGGTCGTACAAGCTCGGGCATGGTACCAATCGATCCGCAGGACCCAAATTAGTCCAGATGCAACCACTTTCCAAGTCTCTCCGACCTTCACAAAAAAAGTTATTCAAGAATATCTCTTTCTCCTATGTGCTTTCATCCCTAACCCTAACCCTAACCCTTCCGAAAGTCGGAGAAGCTCAAGGATGGTACCGATCGATGCGCGCTACCCCATTTAGTGGGGGTAGAGCCTACTTGCAAGTCTCTCCGACCTTCACAAAAAAAGTTATTCAAGAATATCTCTTTCTCCTATGTGCTTTCATCCCTAACCCTAACCCTAACCCTTCCGAAAGTCGGAGAAGCTCAAGGATGGTACCGATCGATGCGCGCAACCCCATTTAGTGGGGGTAGAGCCTACTTGCAAGTCTCTCCGACTTTCACAAAAAAAGTTATTCAAGAATATCTCCTCAGATTTGGGGGAATTTCGTCGGTCGACCTCTTCCGAAGGTCGTACAAGCTCGGGGATGGTACCAATCGATCCGCAGGACCCAAATTAGTCCAGATGCAACCACTTTTCAAGTCTCTCCGACCTTCACAAAAAAAGTTATTCAAGAATATCTCTTTCTCCTATGTGCTTTCATCCCTAACCCTAACCCTAACCCTTCCGAAAGTCGGAGAAGCTCAAGGATGGTACCGATCGATGCGCGCTACCCCATTTAGTGGGGGTAGAGCCTACTTGCAAGTCTCTCCGACCTTCACAAAAAAAGTTATTCAAGAATATCTCTTTCTCCTATGTGCTTTCATCCCTAACCCTAACCCTAACCCTTCCGAAAGTCGGAGAAGCTCATGGATGGTACCGATCGATGCGCGCTACCCCATTTAGTGGGGGTAGAGCCTACTTGCAAGTCTCTCCGACCTTCACAAAAAAAGTTATTCAAGAATATCTCTTTCTCCTATGTGCTTTCATCCCTAACCCTAACCCTTCCGAAAGTCGGAGAAGCTCAAGGATGGTACCGATCGATGCGCGCTACCCCATTTAGTGGGAGTAGAGCCTACTTGCAAGTCTCTCCGACCTTCACAAAAAAAGTTATTCAAGAATATCTCTTTCTCCTATGTGCTTTCATCCCTAACCCTAACCCTAACCCTTCCGAAAGTCGGAGAAGCTCAAGGATGGTACCGATCGATGCGCGCAACCCCATTTAGTGGGGATAGAGCCTACTTGCAAGTCTCTCCGACCTTCACAAAAAAAGTTATTCAAGAATATCTCCTCAGATTTGGGGGAATTTCGTCGGTCGACCTCTTCCGAAGGTCGTACAAGCTCGGGGATGGTACCAATCGATCCGCAGGACCCAAATTAGTCCAGATGCAACCACTTTTCAAGTCTCTCCGACCTTCACAAAAAAAGTTATTCAAGAATATCTCTTTCTCCTATGTGCTTTCATCCCTAACCCTAACCCTAACCCTTCCGAAAGTCGGAGAAGCTCAAGGATGGTACCGATCGATGCGCGCTACCCCATTTAGTGGGGGTAGAGCCTACTTGCAAGTCTCTCCGACCTTCACAAAAAAAGTTATTCAAGAATATCTCTTTCTCCTATGTGCTTTCATCCCTAACCCTAACCCTTCCGAAAGTCGGAGAAGCTCAAGGATGGTACCGATCGATGCGCGCAACCCCATTTAGTGGGGGTAGAGCCTACTTGCAAGTCTCTCCGACCTTCACAAAAAAAGTTATTCAAGAATATCTCCTCAGATTTGGGGGAATTTCGTCGGTCGACCTCTTCCGAAGGTCGTACAAGCTCGGGGATGGTACCAATCGATCCGCAGGACCCAAATTAGTCCAGATGCAACCACTTTTCAAGTCTCTCCGACCTTCACAAAAAAAGTTATTCAAGAATATCTCTTTCTCCTATGTGCTTTCATCCCTAACCCTAACCCTAACCCTTCCGAAAGTCGGAGAAGCTCAATGATGGTACCGATCGATGCGCGCAACCCCATTTAGTGGGGGTAGAGCCTACTTGCAAGTCTCTCCGACCTTCACAAAAAAAGTTATTCAAGAATATCTCCTCAGATTTGGGGGAATTTCGTCGGTCGACCTCTTCCGAAGGTCGTACAAGCTCGGGGATGGTACCAATCGATCTGCAGGACCCAAATTAGTCCAGATGCAACCACTTTCCAAGTCTCTCCGACCTTCACAAAAAAAGTTATTCAAGAATATCTCTTTCTCCTATGTGCTTTCATCCCTAACCCTAACCCTAACCCTTCCGAAAGTCGGAGAAGCTCAAGGATGGTACCGATCGATGCGCGCTACCCCATTTAGTGGGGGTAGAGCCTACTTGCAAGTCTCTCCGACCTTCACAAAAAAAGTTATTCAAGAATATCTCTTTCTCCTATGTGCTTTCATTCCTAACCCTAACCCTAACCCTTCCGAAAGTCGGAGAAGCTCAAGGATGGTACCGATCGATGCGCGCAACCCCATTTAGTGGGGGTAGAGCCTACTTGCAAGTCTCTCCGACCTTCACAAAAAAAGTTATTCAAGAATATCTCCTCAGATTTGGGGGAATTTCGTCGGTCGACCTCTTCCGAAGGTCGTACAAGCTCGGGGATGGTACCAATCGATCCGCAGGACCCAAATTAGTCCAGATGCAACCACTTTCCAAGTCTCTCCGACCTTTAAAAAAAAAGTTATTCAAGAATATCTCTTTCTCCTATGTGCTTTCATCCCTAACCCTAACCCTAACCCTTCCGAAAGTCGGAGAAGCTCAAGGATGGTACCGATCGATGCGCGCTACCCCATTTAGTGGGGGTAGAGCCTACTTGCAAGTCTCTCCGACCTTCACAAAAAAAGTTATTCAAGAATATCTCTTTCTCCTATGTGCTTTCATCCCTAACCCTAACCCTTCCGAAAGTCGGAGAAGCTCAAGGATGGTACCGATCGATGCGCGCAACCCCATTTAGTGGGGGTAGAGCCTACTTGCAAGTCTCTCCGACCTTCACAAAAAAAGTTATTCAAGAATATCTCCTCAGATTTGGGGGAATTTCGTCGGTCGACCTCTTCCGAAGGTCGTACAAGCTCGGGGATGGTACCAATCGATCCGCAGGACCCAAATTAGTCCAGATGCAACCACTTTCCAAGTCTCTCCGACCTTCACAAAAAAAGTTATTCAAGAATATCTCTTTCTCCTATGTGCTTTCATCCCTAACCCTAACCCTAACCCTTCCGAAAGTCGGAGAAGCTCAAGGATGGTACCGATCGATGCGCGCTACCCCATTTAGTGGGGGTAGAGCCTACTTGCAAGTCTCTCCGACCTTCACAAAAAAAGTTATTCAAGAATATCTCTTTCTCCTATGTGCTTTCATCCCTAACCCTAACCCTAACCCTTCCAAAAGTCGGAGAAGCTCAAGGATGGTACCGATCGATGCGCGCAACCCCATTTAGTGGGGGTAGAGCCTACTTGCAAGTCTCTCCGACCTTCACAAAAAAAGTTATTCAAGAATATCTCCTCAGATTTGGGGGAATTTCGTCGGTCGACCTCTTCCGAAGGTCGTACAAGCTTGGGGATGGTACCAATCGATCCGCAGGACCCAAATTAGTCCAGATGCAACCACTTTCCAAGTCTCTCCGACCTTTAAAAAAAAAGTTATTCAAGAATATCTCTTTCTCCTATGTGCTTTCATCCCTAACCCTAACCCTAACCCTTCCGAAAGTCGGAGAAGCTCAAGGATGGTACCGATCGATGCGCGCTACCCCATTTAGTGGGGGTAGAGCCTACTTGCAAGTCTCTCCGACCTTCACAAAAAAAGTTATTCAAGAATATCTCCTCAGATTTGGGGGAATTTCGTCGGTCGACCTCTTCCGAAGGTCGTACAAGCTCGGGCATGGTACCAATCGATCCGCAGGACCCAAATTAGTCCAGATGCAACCACTTTCCAAGTCTCTCCGACCTTCACAAAAAAAGTTATTCAAGAATATCTCTTTCTCCTATGTGCTTTCATCCCTAACCCTAACCCTAACCCTTCCGAAAGTCGGAGAAGCTCAAGGATGGTACCGATCGATGCGCGCTACCCCATTTAGTGGGGGTAGAGCCTACTTGCAAGTCTCTCCGACCTTCACAAAAAAAGTTATTCAAGAATATCTCTTTCTCCTATGTGCTTTCATCCCTAACCCTAACCCTTCCGAAAGTCGGAGAAGCTCAAGGATGGTACCGATCGATGCGCGCAACCCCATTTAGTGGGGGTAGAGCCTACTTGCAAGTCTCTCCGACCTTCACAAAAAAAGTTATTCAAGAATATCTCCTCAGATTTGGGGGAATTTCGTCGGTCGACCTCTTCCGAAGGTCGTACAAGCTCGGGGATGGTACCAATCGATCCGCAGGACCCAAATTAGTCCAGATGCAACCACTTTCCAAGTCTCTCCGACCTTCACAAAAAAAGTTATTCAAGAATATCTCTTTCTCCTATGTGCTTTCATCCCTAACCCTAACCCTAACCCTTCCGAAAGTCGGAGAAGCTCAAGGATGGTACCGATCGATGCGCGCTACCCCATTTAGTGGGGGTAGAGCCTACTTGCAAGTCTCTCCGACCTTCACAAAAAAAGTTATTCAAGAATATCTCTTTCTCCTATGTGCTTTCATCCCTAACCCTAACCCTAACCCTTCCAAAAGTCGGAGAAGCTCAAGGATGGTACCGATCGATGCGCGCAACCCCATTTAGTGGGGGTAGAGCCTACTTGCAAGTCTCTCCGACCTTCACAAAAAAAGTTATTCAAGAATATCTCCTCAGATTTGGGGGAATTTCGTCGGTCGACCTCTTCCGAAGGTCGTACAAGCTTGGGGATGGTACCAATCGATCCGCAGGACCCAAATTAGTCCAGATGCAACCACTTTCCAAGTCTCTCCGACCTTTAAAAAAAAAGTTATTCAAGAATATCTCTTTCTCCTATGTGCTTTCATCCCTAACCCTAACCCTAACCCTTCCGAAAGTCGGAGAAGCTCAAGGATGGTACCGATCGATGCGCGCTACCCCATTTAGTGGGGGTAGAGCCTACTTGCAAGTCTCTCCGACCTTCACAAAAAAAGTTATTCAAGAATATCTCTTTCTCCTATGTGCTTTCATTCCTAACCCTAACCCTAACCCTTCCGAAAGTCGGAGAAGCTCAAGGATGGTACCGATCGATGCGCGCAACCCCATTTAGTGGGGGTAGAGCCTACTTGCAAGTCTCTCCGACCTTCACAAAAAAAGTTATTCAAGAATATCTCCTCAGATTTGGGGGAATTTCGTCGGTCGACCTCTTCCGAAGGTCGTACAAGCTCGGGGATGGTACCAATCGATCCGCAGGACCCAAATTAGTCCAGATGCAACCACTTTCCAAGTCTCTCCGACCTTCACAAAAAAAGTTATTCAAGAATATCTCTTTCTCCTATGTGCTTTCATCCCTAACCCTAACCCTTCCGAAAGTCGGAGAAGCTCAAGGATGGTACCGATCGATGCGCGCTACCCCATTTAGTGGGAGTAGAGCCTACTTGCAAGTCTCTCCGACCTTCACAAAAAAAGTTATTCAAGAATATCTCTTTCTCCTATGTGCTTTCATCCCTAACCCTAACCCTAACCCTTCCGAAAGTCGGAGAAGCTCAAGGATGGTACCGATCGATGCGCGCAACCCCATTTAGTGGGGATAGAGCCTACTTGCAAGTCTCTCCGACCTTCACAAAAAAAGTTATTCAAGAATATCTCCTCAGATTTGGGGGAATTTCGTCGGTCGACCTCTTCCGAAGGTCGTACAAGCTCGGGGATGGTACCAATCGATCCGCAGGACCCAAATTAGTCCAGATGCAACCACTTTTCAAGTCTCTCCGACCTTCACAAAAAAAGTTATTCAAGAATATCTCTTTCTCCTATGTGCTTTCATCCCTAACCCTAACCCTAACCCTTCCGAAAGTCGGAGAAGCTCAAGGATGGTACCGATCGATGCGCGCTACCCCATTTAGTGGGGGTAGAGCCTACTTGCAAGTCTCTCCGACCTTCACAAAAAAAGTTATTCAAGAATATCTCTTTCTCCTATGTGCTTTCATCCCTAACCCTAACCCTTCCGAAAGTCGGAGAAGCTCAAGGATGGTACCGATCGATGCGCGCAACCCCATTTAGTGGGGGTAGAGCCTACTTGCAAGTCTCTCCGACCTTCACAAAAAAAGTTATTCAAGAATATCTCCTCAGATTTGAGGGAATTTCGTCGGTCGACCTCTTCCGAAGGTCGTACAAGCTCGGGGATGGTACCAATCGATCCGCAGGACCCAAATTAGTCCAGATGCAACCACTTTTCAAGTCTCTCCGACCTTCACAAAAAAAGTTATTCAAGAATATCTCTTTCTCCTATGTGCTTTCATCCCTAACCCTAACCCTAACCCTTCCGAAAGTCGGAGAAGCTCAAGGATGGTACCGATCGATGCGCGCAACCCCATTTAGTGGGGGTAGAGCCTACTTGCAAGTCTCTCCGACCTTCACAAAAAAAGTTATTCAAGAATATCTCCTCAGATTTGGGGGAATTTCGTCGGTCGACCTCTTCCGAAGGTCGTACAAGCTCGGGGATGGTACCAATCGATCTGCAGGACCCAAATTAGTCCAGATGCAACCACTTTCCAAGTCTCTCCGACCTTCACAAAAAAAGTTATTCAAGAATATCTCTTTCTCCTATGTGCTTTCATCCCTAACCCTAACCCTAACCCTTCCGAAAGTCGGAGAAGCTCAAGGATGGTACCGATCGATGCGCGCTACCCCATTTAGTGGGGGTAGAGCCTACTTGCAAGTCTCTCCGACCTTCACAAAAAAAGTTATTCAAGAATATCTCTTTCTCCTATGTGCTTTCATTCCTAACCCTAACCCTAACCCTTCCGAAAGTCGGAGAAGCTCAAGGATGGTACCGATCGATGCGCGCAACCCCATTTAGTGGGGGTAGAGCCTACTTGCAAGTCTCTCCGACCTTCACAAAAAAAGTTATTCAAGAATATCTCCTCAGATTTGGGGGAATTTCGTCGGTCGACCTCTTCCGAAGGTCGTACAAGCTCGGGGATGGTACCAATCGATCCGCAGGACCCAAATTAGTCCAGATGCAACCACTTTCCAAGTCTCTCCGACCTTTAAAAAAAAAGTTATTCAAGAATATCTCTTTCTCCTATGTGCTTTCATCCCTAACCCTAACCCTAACCCTTCCGAAAGTCGGAGAAGCTCAAGGATGGTACCGATCGATGCGCGCTACCCCATTTAGTGGGGGTAGAGCCTACTTGCAAGTCTCTCCGACCTTCACAAAAAAAGTTATTCAAGAATATCTCCTCAGATTTGGGGGAATTTCGTCGGTCGACCTCTTCCGAAGGTCGTACAAGCTCGGGCATGGTACCAATCGATCCGCAGGACCCAAATTAGTCCAGATGCAACCACTTTCCAAGTCTCTCCGACCTTCACAAAAAAAGTTATTCAAGAATATCTCTTTCTCCTATGTGCTTTCATCCCTAACCCTAACCCTAACCCTTCCGAAAGTCGGAGAAGCTCAAGGATGGTACCGATCGATGCGCGCTACCCCATTTAGTGGGGGTAGAGCCTACTTGCAAGTCTCTCCGACCTTCACAAAAAAAGTTATTCAAGAATATCTCTTTCTCCTATGTGCTTTCATCCCTAACCCTAACCCTAACCCTTCCGAAAGTCGGAGAAGCTCAAGGATGGTACCGATCGATGCGCGCAACCCCATTTAGTGGGGGTAGAGCCTACTTGCAAGTCTCTCCGACCTTCACAAAAAAAGTTATTCAAGAATATCTCCTCAGATTTGGGGGAATTTCGTCGGTCGACCTCTTCCGAAGGTCGTACAAGCTCGGGGATGGTACCAATCGATCCGCAGGACCCAAATTAGTCCAGATGCAACCACTTTCCAAGTCTCTCCGACCTTCACAAAAAAAGTTATTCAAGAATATCTCTTTCTCCTATGTGCTTTCATCCCTAACCCTAACCCTAACCCTTCCGAAAGTCGGAGAAGCTCAAGGATGGTACCGATCGATGCGCGCTACCCCATTTAGTGGGGGTAGAGCCTACTTGCAAGTCTCTCCGACCTTCACAAAAAAAGTTATTCAAGAATATCTCTTTCTCCTATGTGCTTTCATCCCTAACCCTAACCCTAACCCTTCCGAAAGTCGGAGAAGCTCAAGGATGGTACCGATCGATGCGCGCAACCCCATTTAGTGGGGGTAGAGCCTACTTGCAAGTCTCTCCGACCTTCACAAAAAAAGTTATTCAAGAATATCTCCTCAGATTTGGGGGAATTTCGTCGGTCGACCTCTTCCGAAGGTCGTACAAGCTCGGGGATGGTACCAATCGATCTGCAGGACCCAAATTAGTCCAGATGCAACCACTTTCCAAGTCTCTCCGACCTTTACAAAAAAAGTTATTCAAGAATATCTCTTTCTCCTATGTGCTTTCATCCCTAACCCTAACCCTAACCCTTCCGAAAGTCGGAGAAGCTCAAGGATGGTACCGATCGATGCGCGCTACCCCATTTAGTGGGAGTAGAGCCTACTTGCAAGTCTCTCCGACCTTCACAAAAAAAGTTATTCAAGAATATCTCCTCAGATTTGGGGGAATTTCGTCGGTCGACCTCTTCCGAAGGTCGTACAAGCTCGGGCATGGTACCAATCGATCCGCAGGACCCAAATTAGTCCAGATGCAACCACTTTCCAAGTCTCTCCGACCTTCACAAAAAAAGTTATTCAAGAATATCTCTTTCTCCTATGTGCTTTCATCCCTAACCCTAACCCTAACCCTTCCGAAAGTCGGAGAAGCTCAAGGATGGTACCGATCGATGTGCGCTACCCCATTTAGTGGGGGTAGAGCCTACTTGCAAGTCTCTCCGACCTTCACAAAAAAAGTTATTCAAGAATATCTCTTTCTCCTATGTGCTTTCATCCCTAACCCTAACCCTAACCCTTCCGAAAGTCGGAGAAGCTCAAGGATGGTACCGATCGATGCGCGCTACCCCATTTAGTGGGGGTAGAGCCTACTTGCAAGTCTCTCCGACCTTCACAAAAAAAGTTATTCAAGAATATCTCTTTCTCCTATGTGCTTTCATCCCTAACCCTAACCCTAACCCTTCCGAAAGTCGGAGAAGCTCAAGGATGGTACCGATCGATGCGCGCTACCCCATTTAGTGGGAGTAGAGCCTACTTGCAAGTCTCTCCGACCTTCACAAAAAAAGTTATTCAAGAATATCTCTTTCTCCTATGTGCTTTCATCCCTAACCCTAACCCTAACCCTTCCGAAAGTCGGAGAAGCTCAAGGATGGTACCGATCGATGCGCGCAACCCCATTTAGTGGGGGTAGAGCCTACTTGCAAGTCTCTCCGACCTTCAAAAAAAAAGTTATTCAAGAATATCTCCTCAGATTTGGGGGAATTTCGTCGGTCGACCTCTTTCGAAGGTCGTACAAGCTCGGGGATGGTACCAATCGATCCGCAGGACCCAAATTAGTCCAGATGCAACCACTTTTCAAGTCTCTCCGACCTTCACAAAAAAAGTTATTCAAGAATATCTCTTTCTCCTATGTGCTTTCATCCCTAACCCTAACCCTAACCCTTCCGAAAGTCGGAGAAGCTCAAGGATGGTACCGATCGATGCGCGCTACCCCATTTAGTGGGGGTAGAGCCTACTTGCAAGTCTCTCCGACCTTCACAAAAAAAGTTATTCAAGAATATCTCTTTCTCCTATGTGCTTTCATCCCTAACCCTAACCCTTCCGAAAGTCGGAGAAGCTCAAGGATGGTACCGATCGATGCGCGCAACCCCATTTAGTGGGGGTAGAGCCTACTTGCAAGTCTCTCCGACCTTCACAAAAAAAGTTATTCAAGAATATCTCCTCAGATTTGGGGGAATTTCGTCGGTCGACCTCTTCCGAAGGTCGTACAAGCTCGGGGATGGTACCAATCGATCCGCAGGACCCAAATTAGTCCAGATGCAACCACTTTTCAAGTCTCTCCGACCTTCACAAAAAAAGTTATTCAAGAATATCTCTTTCTCCTATGTGCTTTCATCCCTAACCCTAACCCTAACCCTTCCGAAAGTCGGAGAAGCTCAAGGATGGTACCGATCGATGCGCGCTACCCCATTTAGTGGGGGTAGAGCCTACTTGCAAGTCTCTCCGACCTTCACAAAAAAAGTTATTCAAGAATATCTCTTTCTCCTATGTGCTTTCATCCCTAACCCTAACCCTAACCCTTCCGAAAGTCGGAGAAGCTCAAGGATGGTACCGATCGATGCGCGCTACCCCATTTAGTGGGGGTAGAGCCTACTTGCAAGTCTCTCCGACCTTCACAAAAAAAGTTATTCAAGAATATCTCCTCAGATTTGGGGGAATTTCGTCGGTCGACCTCTTCCGAAGGTCGTACAAGCTCGGGGATGGTACCAATCGATCTGCAGGACCCAAATTAGTCCAGATGCAACCACTTTCCAAGTCTCTCCGACCTTCACAAAAAAAGTTATTCAAGAATATCTCTTTCTCCTATGTGCTTTCATCCCTAACCCTAACCCTAACCCTTCCGAAAGTCGGAGAAGCTCAAGGATGGTACCGTTCGATGCGCGCTACCCCATTTAGTGGGGGTAGAGCCTACTTGCAAGTCTCTCCGACCTTCACAAAAAAAGTTATTCAAGAATATCTCTTTCTCCTATGTGCTTTCATCCCTAACCCTAACCCTTCCGAAAGTCGGAGAAGCTCAAGGATGGTACCGATCGATGCGCGCTACCCCATTTAGTGGGGGTAGAGCCTACTTGCAAGTCTCTCCGACCTTCACAAAAAAAGTTATTCAAGAATATCTCCTCAGATTTGGGGGAATTTCGTCGGTCGACCTCTTCCGAAGGTCGTACAAGCTCGGGGATGGTACCAATCGATCCGCAGGACCCAAATTAGTCCAGATGCAACCACTTTCCAAGTCTCTCCGACCTTCACAAAAAAAGTTATTCAAGAATATCTCTTTCTCCTATGTGCTTTCATCCCTAACCCTAACCCTAACCCTTCCGAAAGTCGGAGAAGCTCAAGGATGGTACCGATCGATGCGCGCTACCCCATTTAGTGGGGGTAGAGCCTACTTGCAAGTCTCTCCGACCTTCACAAAAAAAGTTATTCAAGAATATCTCTTTCTCCTATGTGCTTTCATCCCTAACCCTAACCCTAACCCTTCCGAAAGTCGGAGAAGCTCAAGGATGGTACCGATCGATGCACGCTACCCCATTTAGTGGGGGTAGAGCCTACTTGCAAGTCTCTCCGACCTTCACAAAAAAAGTTATTCAAGAATATCTCCTCAGATTTGGGGGAATTTCGTCGGTCGACCTCTTCCGAAGGTCGTACAAGCTCGGGGATGGTACCAATCGATCCGCAGGCCCCAAATTAGTCCAGATGCAACCACTTTCCAAGTCTCTCCGACCTTCACAAAAAAAGTTATTCAAGAATATCTCTTTCTCCTATGTGCTTTCATCCCTAACCCTAACCCTAACCCTTCCGAAAGTCGGAGAAGCTCAAGGATGGTACCGATCGATGCGCGCTACCCCATTTAGTGGGGGTAGAGCCTACTTGCAAGTCTCTCCGACCTTCACAAAAAAAGTTATTCAAGAATATCTCTTTCTCCTATGTGCTTTCATCCCTAACCCTAACCCTAACCCTTCCGAAAGTCGGAGAAGCTCAAGGATGGTACCGATCGATGCGCGCTACCCCATTTAGTGGGGGTAGAGCCTACCTGCAAGTCTCTCCGACCTTCACAAAAAAAGTTATTCAAGAATATCTCCTCAGATTTGGGGGAATTTCGTCGGTCGACCTCTTCCGAAGGTCGTACAAGCTCGGGGATGGTACCAATCGATCCGCAGGACCCAAATTAGTCCAGATGCAACCACTTTCCAAGTCTCTCCGACCTTCACAAAAAAAGTTATTCAAGAATATCTCTTTCTCCTATGTGCTTTCATCCCTAACCCTAACCCTTCCGAAAGTCGGAGAAGCTCAAGGATGGTACCGATCGATGCGCGCTACCCCATTTAGTGGGGGTAGAGCCTACTTGCAAGTCTCTCCGACCTTCACAAAAAAAGTTATTCAAGAATATCTCTTTCTCCTATGTGCTTTCATCCCTAACCCTAACCCTAACCCTTCCAAAAGTCGGAGAAGCTCAAGGATGGTACCGATCGATGTGCGCTACCCCATTTAGTGGGGGTAGAGCCTACTTGCAAGTCTCTCCGACCTTCACAAAAAAAGTTATTCAAGAATATCTCTTTCTCCTATGTGCTTTCATCCCTAACCCTAACCCTAACCCTTCCGAAAGTCGGAGAAGCTCAAGGATAGTACCGATCGATGCGCGCAACCCCATTTAGTGGGGGTAGAGCCTACTTGCAAGTCTCTCCGACCTTCACAAAAAAAGTTATTCAAGAATATCTCCTCAGATTTGGGGGAATTTCGTCGGTCGACCTCTTCCGAAGGTCGTACAAGCTCGGGGATGGTACCAATCGATCCGCAGGACCCAAATTAGTCCAGATGCAACCACTTTTCAAGTCTCTCCGACCTTCACAAAAAAAGTTATTCAAGAATATCTCTTTCTCCTATGTGCTTTCATCCCTAACCCTAACCCTTCCGAAAGTCGGAGAAGCTCAAGGATGGTACCGATCGATGCGCGCAACCCCATTTAGTGGGGGTAGAGCCTACTTGCAAGTCTCTCCGACCTTCACAAAAAAAGTTATTCAAGAATATCTCCTCAGATTTGGGGGAATTTCGTCGGTCGACCTCTTCCGAAGGTCGTACAAGCTCGGGGATGGTACCAATCGATCTGCAGGACCCAAATTAGTCCAGATGCAACCACTTTCCAAGTCTCTCCGACCTTTACAAAAAAAGTTATTCAAGAATATCTCTTTCTCCTATGTGCTTTCATCCCTAACCCTAACCCTAACCCTTCCGAAAGTCGGAGAAGCTCAAGGATGGTACCGATCGATGCGCGCTACCCCATTTAGTGGGAGTAGAGCCTACTTGCAAGTCTCTCCGACCTTCACAAAAAAAGTTATTCAAGAATATCTCCTCAGATTTGGGGGAATTTCGTCGGTCGACCTCTTCCGAAGGTCGTACAAGCTCGGGCATGGTACCAATCGATCCGCAGGACCCAAATTAGTCCAGATGCAACCACTTTCCAAGTCTCTCCGACCTTCACAAAAAAAGTTATTCAAGAATATCTCTTTCTCCTATGTGCTTTCATCCCTAACCCTAACCCTAACCCTTCCGAAAGTCGGAGAAGCTCAAGGATGGTACCGATCGATGTGCGCTACCCCATTTAGTGGGGGTAGAGCCTACTTGCAAGTCTCTCCGACCTTCACAAAAAAAGTTATTCAAGAATATCTCTTTCTCCTATGTGCTTTCATCCCTAACCCTAACCCTAACCCTTCCGAAAGTCGGAGAAGCTCAAGGATGGTACCGATCGATGCGCGCTACCCCATTTAGTGGGGGTAGAGCCTACTTGCAAGTCTCTCCGACCTTCACAAAAAAAGTTATTCAAGAATATCTCTTTCTCCTATGTGCTTTCATCCCTAACCCTAACCCTAACCCTTCCGAAAGTCGGAGAAGCTCAAGGATGGTACCGATCGATGCGCGCTACCCCATTTAGTGGGAGTAGAGCCTACTTGCAAGTCTCTCCGACCTTCACAAAAAAAGTTATTCAAGAATATCTCTTTCTCCTATGTGCTTTCATCCCTAACCCTAACCCTAACCCTTCCGAAAGTCGGAGAAGCTCAAGGATGGTACCGATCGATGCGCGCAACCCCATTTAGTGGGGGTAGAGCCTACTTGCAAGTCTCTCCGACCTTCAAAAAAAAAGTTATTCAAGAATATCTCCTCAGATTTGGGGGAATTTCGTCGGTCGACCTCTTTCGAAGGTCGTACAAGCTCGGGGATGGTACCAATCGATCCGCAGGACCCAAATTAGTCCAGATGCAACCACTTTTCAAGTCTCTCCGACCTTCACAAAAAAAGTTATTCAAGAATATCTCTTTCTCCTATGTGCTTTCATCCCTAACCCTAACCCTAACCCTTCCGAAAGTCGGAGAAGCTCAAGGATGGTACCGATCGATGCGCGCTACCCCATTTAGTGGGGGTAGAGCCTACTTGCAAGTCTCTCCGACCTTCACAAAAAAAGTTATTCAAGAATATCTCTTTCTCCTATGTGCTTTCATCCCTAACCCTAACCCTTCCGAAAGTCGGAGAAGCTCAAGGATGGTACCGATCGATGCGCGCAACCCCATTTAGTGGGGGTAGAGCCTACTTGCAAGTCTCTCCGACCTTCACAAAAAAAGTTATTCAAGAATATCTCCTCAGATTTGGGGGAATTTCGTCGGTCGACCTCTTCCGAAGGTCGTACAAGCTCGGGGATGGTACCAATCGATCCGCAGGACCCAAATTAGTCCAGATGCAACCACTTTTCAAGTCTCTCCGACCTTCACAAAAAAAGTTATTCAAGAATATCTCTTTCTCCTATGTGCTTTCATCCCTAACCCTAACCCTAACCCTTCCGAAAGTCGGAGAAGCTCAAGGATGGTACCGATCGATGCGCGCTACCCCATTTAGTGGGGGTAGAGCCTACTTGCAAGTCTCTCCGACCTTCACAAAAAAAGTTATTCAAGAATATCTCTTTCTCCTATGTGCTTTCATCCCTAACCCTAACCCTAACCCTTCCGAAAGTCGGAGAAGCTCAAGGATGGTACCGATCGATGCGCGCTACCCCATTTAGTGGGGGTAGAGCCTACTTGCAAGTCTCTCCGACCTTCACAAAAAAAGTTATTCAAGAATATCTCCTCAGATTTGGGGGAATTTCGTCGGTCGACCTCTTCCGAAGGTCGTACAAGCTCGGGGATGGTACCAATCGATCTGCAGGACCCAAATTAGTCCAGATGCAACCACTTTCCAAGTCTCTCCGACCTTCACAAAAAAAGTTATTCAAGAATATCTCTTTCTCCTATGTGCTTTCATCCCTAACCCTAACCCTAACCCTTCCGAAAGTCGGAGAAGCTCAAGGATGGTACCGTTCGATGCGCGCTACCCCATTTAGTGGGGGTAGAGCCTACTTGCAAGTCTCTCCGACCTTCACAAAAAAAGTTATTCAAGAATATCTCTTTCTCCTATGTGCTTTCATCCCTAACCCTAACCCTTCCGAAAGTCGGAGAAGCTCAAGGATGGTACCGATCGATGCGCGCTACCCCATTTAGTGGGGGTAGAGCCTACTTGCAAGTCTCTCCGACCTTCACAAAAAAAGTTATTCAAGAATATCTCCTCAGATTTGGGGGAATTTCGTCGGTCGACCTCTTCCGAAGGTCGTACAAGCTCGGGGATGGTACCAATCGATCCGCAGGACCCAAATTAGTCCAGATGCAACCACTTTCCAAGTCTCTCCGACCTTCACAAAAAAAGTTATTCAAGAATATCTCTTTCTCCTATGTGCTTTCATCCCTAACCCTAACCCTAACCCTTCCGAAAGTCGGAGAAGCTCAAGGATGGTACCGATCGATGCGCGCTACCCCATTTAGTGGGGGTAGAGCCTACTTGCAAGTCTCTCCGACCTTCACAAAAAAAGTTATTCAAGAATATCTCTTTCTCCTATGTGCTTTCATCCCTAACCCTAACCCTAACCCTTCCGAAAGTCGGAGAAGCTCAAGGATGGTACCGATCGATGCACGCTACCCCATTTAGTGGGGGTAGAGCCTACTTGCAAGTCTCTCCGACCTTCACAAAAAAAGTTATTCAAGAATATCTCCTCAGATTTGGGGGAATTTCGTCGGTCGACCTCTTCCGAAGGTCGTACAAGCTCGGGGATGGTACCAATCGATCCGCAGGCCCCAAATTAGTCCAGATGCAACCACTTTCCAAGTCTCTCCGACCTTCACAAAAAAAGTTATTCAAGAATATCTCTTTCTCCTATGTGCTTTCATCCCTAACCCTAACCCTAACCCTTCCGAAAGTCGGAGAAGCTCAAGGATGGTACCGATCGATGCGCGCTACCCCATTTAGTGGGGGTAGAGCCTACTTGCAAGTCTCTCCGACCTTCACAAAAAAAGTTATTCAAGAATATCTCTTTCTCCTATGTGCTTTCATCCCTAACCCTAACCCTAACCCTTCCGAAAGTCGGAGAAGCTCAAGGATGGTACCGATCGATGCGCGCTACCCCATTTAGTGGGGGTAGAGCCTACCTGCAAGTCTCTCCGACCTTCACAAAAAAAGTTATTCAAGAATATCTCCTCAGATTTGGGGGAATTTCGTCGGTCGACCTCTTCCGAAGGTCGTACAAGCTCGGGGATGGTACCAATCGATCCGCAGGACCCAAATTAGTCCAGATGCAACCACTTTCCAAGTCTCTCCGACCTTCACAAAAAAAGTTATTCAAGAATATCTCTTTCTCCTATGTGCTTTCATCCCTAACCCTAACCCTTCCGAAAGTCGGAGAAGCTCAAGGATGGTACCGATCGATGCGCGCTACCCCATTTAGTGGGGGTAGAGCCTACTTGCAAGTCTCTCCGACCTTCACAAAAAAAGTTATTCAAGAATATCTCTTTCTCCTATGTGCTTTCATCCCTAACCCTAACCCTAACCCTTCCAAAAGTCGGAGAAGCTCAAGGATGGTACCGATCGATGTGCGCTACCCCATTTAGTGGGGGTAGAGCCTACTTGCAAGTCTCTCCGACCTTCACAAAAAAAGTTATTCAAGAATATCTCTTTCTCCTATGTGCTTTCATCCCTAACCCTAACCCTAACCCTTCCGAAAGTCGGAGAAGCTCAAGGATAGTACCGATCGATGCGCGCAACCCCATTTAGTGGGGGTAGAGCCTACTTGCAAGTCTCTCCGACCTTCACAAAAAAAGTTATTCAAGAATATCTCCTCAGATTTGGGGGAATTTCGTCGGTCGACCTCTTCCGAAGGTCGTACAAGCTCGGGGATGGTACCAATCGATCCGCAGGACCCAAATTAGTCCAGATGCAACCACTTTTCAAGTCTCTCCGACCTTCACAAAAAAAGTTATTCAAGAATATCTCTTTCTCCTATGTGCTTTCATCCCTAACCCTAACCCTAACCCTTCCGAAAGTCGGAGAAGCTCAAGGATGGTACCGATCGATGCGCGCTACCCCATTTAGTGGGGGTAGAGCCTACTTGCAAGTCTCTCCGACCTTCACAAAAAAAGTTATTCAAGAATATCTCTTTCTCCTATGTGCTTTCATCCCTAACCCTAACCCTAACCCTTCCGAAAGTCGGAGAAGCTCAAGGATGGTACCGATCGATGCGCGCTACCCCATTTAGTGGGGGTAGAGCCTACCTGCAAGTCTCTCCGACCTTCACAAAAAAAGTTATTCAAGAATATCTCCTCAGATTTGGGGGAATTTCGTCGGTCGACCTCTTCCGAAGGTCGTACAAGCTCGGGGATGGTACCAATCGATCCGCAGGACCCAAATTAGTCCAGATGCAACCACTTTTCAAGTCTCTCCGACCTTCACAAAAAAAGTTATTCAAGAATATCTCTTTCTCCTATGTGCTTTCATCCCTAACCCTAACCCTAACCCTTCCGAAAGTCGGAGAAGCTCAAGGATGGTACCGATCGATGCGCGCTACCCCATTTAGTGGGGGTAGAGCCTACTTGCAAGTCTCTCCGACCTTCACAAAAAAAGTTATTCAAGAATATCTCTTTCTCCTATGTGCTTTCATCCCTAACCCTAACCCTAACCCTTCCGAAAGTCGGAGAAGCTCAAGGATGGTACCGATCGATGCGCGCTACCCCATTTAGTGGGGGTAGAGCCTACCTGCAAGTCTCTCCGACCTTCACAAAAAAAGTTATTCAAGAATATCTCCTCAGATTTGGGGGAATTTCGTCGGTCGACCTCTTCCGAAGGTCGTACAAGCTCGGGGATGGTACCAATCGATCCGCAGGACCCAAATTAGTCCAGATGCAACCACTTTCCAAGTCTCTCCGACCTTCACAAAAAAAGTTATTCAAGAATATCTCTTTCTCCTATGTGCTTTCATCCCTAACCCTAACCCTAACCCTTCCGAAAGTCGGAGAAGCTCAAGGATGGTACCGATCGATGCGCGCTACCCCATTTAGTGGGGGTAGAGCCTACTTGCAAGTCTCTCCGACCTTCACAAAAAAAGTTATTCAAGAATATCTCTTTCTCCTATGTGCTTTCATCCCTAACCCTAACCCTAACCCTTCCGAAAGTCGGAGAAGCTCAAGGATGGTACCGATCGATGCGCGCTACCCCATTTAGTGGGGGTAGAGCCTACTTGCAAGTCTCTCCGACCTTCACAAAAAAAGTTATTCAAGAATATCTCTTTCTCCTATGTGCTTTCATCCCTAACCCTAACCCTAACCCTTCCGAAAGTCGGAGAAGCTCAAGGATGGTACTGATCGATGCGCGCAAGCCCATTTAGTGGGGGTAGAGCCTACTTGCAAGTCTATCCGACCTTCACAAAAAAAGTTATTCAAGAATATCTCCTCAGATTTGGGGGAATTTCGTCGGTCGACCTCTTCCGAAGGTCGTACAAGCTCGGGGATGGTACCAATCGATCCGCAGGACCCAAATTAGTCCAGATGCAACCACTTTCCAAGTCTCTCCGACCTTCACAAAAAAAGTTATTCAAGAATATCTCTTTCTCCTATGTGCTTTCATCCCTAACCCTAACCCTAACCCTTCCGAAAGTCGGAGAAGCTCAAGGATGGTACCGATCGATGCGCGCTACCCCATTTAGTGGGGGTAGAGCCTACTTGCAAGTCTCTCCGACCTTCACAAAAAAAGTTATTCAAGAATATCTCTTTCTCCTATGTGCTTTCATCCCTAACCCTAACCCTAACCCTTCCGAAAGTCGGAGAAGCTCAAGGATGGTACCGATCGATGCGCGCAACCCCATTTAGTGGGGGTAGAGCCTACTTGCAAGTCTCTCCGACCTTCACAAAAAAAGTTATTCAAGAATATCTCCTCAGATTTGGGGGAATTTCGTCGGTCGACCTCTTCCGAAGGTCGTACAAGCTCGGGGATGGTACCAATCGATCCGCAGGACCCAAATTAGTCCAGATGCAACCACTTTTCAAGTCTCTCCGACCTTCACAAAAAAAGTTATTCAAGAATATCTCTTTCTCCTATGTGCTTTCATCCCTAACCCTAACCCTAACCCTTCCGAAAGTCGGAGAAGCTCAAGGATGGTACCGATCGATGCGCGCTACCCCATTTAGTGGGGGTAGAGCCTACTTGCAAGTCTCTCCGACCTTCACAAAAAAAGTTATTCAAGAATATCTCTTTCTCCTATGTGCTTTCATCCCTAACCCTAACCCTAACCCTTCCGAAAGTCGGAGAAGCTCAAGGATGGTACCGATCGATGCGCGCTACCCCATTTAGTGGGGGTAGAGCCTACTTGCAAGTCTCTCCGACCTTCACAAAAAAAGTTATTCAAGAATATCTCTTTCTCCTATGTGCTTTCATCCCTAACCCTAACCCTCTCGAAAGTCGGAGAAGCTCAAGGATGGTACCGATCGATGCGCGCTACCCCATTTAGTGGGAGTAGAGCCTACTTGCAAGTCTCTCCGACCTTCACAAAAAAAGTTATTCAAGAATATCTCTTTCTCCTATGTGCTTTCATCCCTAACCCTAACCCTAACCCTTCCGAAAGTCGGAGAAGCTCAAGGATGGTACCGATCGATGCGCGCAACCCCATTTAGTGGGGGTAGAGCCTACTTGCAAGTCTCTCCGACCTTCACAAAAAAAGTTATTCAAGAATATCTCCTCAGATTTGGGGGAATTTCGTCGGTCGACCTCTTCCGAAGGTCGTACAAGCTCGGGGATGGTACCAATCGATCTGCAGGACCCAAATTAGTCCAGATGCAACCACTTTTCAAGTCTCTCCGACCTTCACAAAAAAAGTTATTCAAGAATATCTCTTTCTCCTATGTGCTTTCATCCCTAACCCTAACCCTAACCCTTCCGAAAGTCGGAGAAGCTCAAAGATGGTACCGATCGATGCGCGCTACCCCATTTAGTGGGGGTAGAGCCTACTTGCAAGTCTCTCCGACCTTCACAAAAAAAGTTATTCAAGAATATCTCTTTCTCCTATGTGCTTTCATCCCTAACCCTAACCCTAACCCTTCCGAAAGTCGGAGAAGCTCAAGGATGGTACATATCGATGCGCGCAACCCCATTTAGTGGGGGTAGAGCCTACTTGCAAGTCTCTCCGACCTTCACAAAAAAAGTTATTCAAGAATATCTCCTCAGATTTGGGGGAATTTCGTCGGTCGACCTCTTCCGAAGGTCGTACAAGCTCGGGGATGGTACCAATCGATCCGCAGGACCCAAATTAGTCCAGATGCAACCACTTTTCAAGTCTCTCCGACCTTCACAAAAAAAGTTATTCAAGAATATCTCTTTCTCCTATGTGCTTTCATCCCTAACCCTAACCCTAACCCTTCCGAAAGTCGGAGAAGCTCAAGGATGGTACCGATCGATGCGCGCAACCCCATTTAGTGGGGGTAGAGCCTACTTGCAAGTCTCTCCGACCTTCACAAAAAAAGTTATTCAAGAATATCTCCTCAGATTTGGGGGAATTTCGTCGGTCGACCTCTTCCGAAGGTCGTACAAGCTCGGGGATGGTACCAATCGATCCGCAGGACCCAAATTAGTCCAGATGCAACCACTTTCCAAGTCTCTCCGACCTTCACAAAAAAAGTTATTCAAGAATATCTCTTTCTCCTATGTGCTTTCATCCCTAACCCTAACCCTAACCCTTCCGAAAGTCGGAGAAGCTCAAGGATGGTACCGATCGATGCGCGCTACCCCATTTAGTGGGGGTAGAGCCTACTTGCAAGTCTCTCCGACCTTCACAAAAAAAGTTATTCAAGAATATCTCTTTCTCCTATGTGCTTTCATCCCTAACCCTAACCCTAACCCTTCCGAAAGTCGGAGAAGCTCAAGGATGGTACCGATCGATGCGCGCAACCCCATTTAGTGGGGGTAGAGCCTACTTGCAAGTCTCTCCGACCTTCACAAAAAAAGTTATTCAAGAATATCTCCTCAGATTTGGGGGAATTTCGTCGGTCGACCTCTTCCGAAGGTCGTACAAGCTCGGGGATGGTACCAATCGATCCGCAGGACCCAAATTAGTCCAGATGCAACCACTTTTCAAGTCTCTCCGACCTTCACAAAAAAAGTTATTCAAGAATATCTCTTTCTCCTATGTGCTTTCATCCCTAACCCTAACCCTAACCCTTCCGAAAGTCGGAGAAGCTCAAGGATGGTACCGATCGATGCGCGCTACCCCATTTAGTGGGGGTAGAGCCTACTTGCAAGTCTCTCCGACCTTCACAAAAAAAGTTATTCAAGAATATCTCTTTCTCCTATGTGCTTTCATCCCTAACCCTAACCCTAACCCTTCCGAAAGTCGGAGAAGCTCAAGGATGGTACCGATCGATGCGCGCTACCCCATTTAGTGGGGGTAGAGCCTACTTGCAAGTCTCTCCGACCTTCACAAAAAAAGTTATTCAAGAATATCTCTTTCTCCTATGTGCTTTCATCCCTAACCCTAACCCTAACCCTTCCGAAAGTCGGAGAAGCTCAAGGATGGTACCGATCGATGCGCGCTACCCCATTTAGTGGGGGTAGAGCCTACTTGCAAGTCTCTCCGACCTTCACAAAAAAAGTTATTCAAGAATATCTCTTTCTCCTATGTGCTTTCATCCCTAACCCTAACCCTAACCCTTCCGAAAGTCGGAGAAGCTCAAGGATGGTACCGATCGATGCGCGCAACCCCATTTAGTGGGGGTAGAGCCTACTTGCAAGTCTCTCCGACCTTCACAAAAAAAGTTATTCAAGAATATCTCCTCAGATTTGGGGGAATTTCGTCGGTCGACCTCTTCCGAAGGTCGTACAAGCTCGGGGATGGTACCAATCGATCCGCAGGACCCAAATTAGTCCAGATGCAACCACTTTTCAAGTCTCTCCGACCTTCACAAAAAAAGTTATTCAAGAATATCTCTTTCTCCTATGTGCTTTCATCCCTAACCCTAACCCTAACCCTTCCGAAAGTCGGAGAAGCTCAAGGATGGTACCGATCGATGCGCGCTACCCCATTTAGTGGGGGTAGAGCCTACTTGCAAGTCTCTCCGACCTTCACAAAAAAAGTTATTCAAGAATATCTCTTTCTCCTATGTGCTTTCATCCCTAACCCTAACCCTAACCCTTCCAAAAGTCGGAGAAGCTCAAGGGTGGTACCGATCGATGCGCGCTACCCCATTTAGTGGGGGTAGAGCCTACTTGCAAGTCTCTCCGACCTTCACAAAAAAAGTTATTCAAGAATATCTCCTCAGATTTGGGGGAATTTCGTCGGTCGACCTCTTCCGAAGGTCGTACAAGCTCGGGGATGGTACCAATCGATCCGCAGGACCCAAATTAGTCCAGATGCAACCACTTTCCAAGTCTCTCCGACCTTCACAAAAAAAGTTATTCAAGAATATCTCTTTCTCCTATGTGCTTTCATCCCTAACCCTAACCCTAACCCTTCCGAAAGTCGGAGAAGCTCAAGGATGGTACCGATCGATGCGCGCTACCCCATTTAGTGGGGGTAGAGCCTACTTGCAAGTCTCTCCGACCTTCACAAAAAAAGTTATTCAAGAATATCTCCTCAGATTTGGGGGAATTTCGTCGGTCGACCTCTTCCGAAGGTCGTACAAGCTCGGGGATGGTACCAATCGATCCGCAGGACCCAAATTAGTCCAGATGCAACCACTTTTCAAGTCTCTCCGACCTTCACAAAAAAAGTTATTCAAGAATATCTCTTTCTCCTATGTGCTTTCATCCCTAACCCTAACCCTAACCCTTCCGAAAGTCGGAGAAGCTCAAGGATGGTACCGATCGATGCGCGCTACCCCATTTAGTGGGGGTAGAGCCTACTTGCAAGTCTCTCCGACCTTCACAAAAAAAGTTATTCAAGAATATCTCTTTCTCCTATGTGCTTTCATCCCTAACCCTAACCCTAACCCTTCCGAAAGTCGGAGAAGCTCAAGGATGGTACCGATCGATGCGCGCTACCCCATTTAGTGGGGGTAGAGCCTACTTGCAAGTCTCTCCGACCTTCACAAAAAAAGTTATTCAAGAATATCTCCTCAGATTTGGGGGAATTTCGTCGGTCGACCTCTTCCGAAGGTCGTACAAGCTCGGGGATGGTACCAATCGATCTGCAGGACCCAAATTAGTCCAGATGCAACCACTTTTCAAGTCTCTCCGACCTTCACAAAAAAAGTTATTCAAGAATATCTCTTTCTCCTATGTGCTTTCATCCCTAACCCTAACCCTAACCCTTCCGAAAGTCGGAGAAGCTCAAAGATGGTACCGATCGATGCGCGCTACCCCATTTAGTGGGGGTAGAGCCTACTTGCAAGTCTCTCCGACCTTCACAAAAAAAGTTATTCAAGAATATCTCTTTCTCCTATGTGCTTTCATCCCTAACCCTAACCCTTCCGAAAGTCGGAGAAGCTCAAGGATGGTACCGATCGATGCGCGCAACCCCATTTAGTGGGGGTAGAGCCTACTTGCAAGTCTCTCCGACCTTCACAAAAAAAGTTATTCAAGAATATCTCCTCAGATTTGGGGGAATTTCGTCGGTCGACCTCTTCCGAAGGTCGTACAAGCTCGGGGATGGTACCAATCGATCCGCAGGACCCAAATTAGTCCAGATGCAACCACTTTTCAAGTCTCTCCGACCTTCACAAAAAAAGTTATTCAAGAATATCTCTTTCTCCTATGTGCTTTCATCCCTAACCCTAACCCTAACCCTTCCGAAAGTCGGAGAAGCTCAAGGATGGTACCGATCGATGCGCGCAACCCCATTTAGTGGGGGTAGAGCCTACTTGCAAGTCTCTCCGACCTTCACAAAAAAAGTTATTCAAGAATATCTCCTCAGATTTGGGGGAATTTCGTCGGTCGACCTCTTCCGAAGGTCGTACAAGCTCGGGGATGGTACCAATCGATCCGCAGGACCCAAATTAGTCCAGATGCAACCACTTTTCAAGTCTCTCCGACCTTCACAAAAAAAGTTATTCAAGAATATCTCTTTCTCCTATGTGCTTTCATCCCTAACCCTAACCCTTCCGAAAGTCGGAGAAGCTCAAGGATGGTACCGATCGATGCGCGCAACCCCATTTAGTGGGGGTAGAGCCTACTTGCAAGTCTCTCCGACCTTCACAAAAAAAGTTATTCAAGAATATCTCCTCAGATTTGGGGGAATTTCGTCGGTCGACCTCTTCCGAAGGTCGTACAAGCTCGGGGATGGTACCAATCGATCCGCAGGACCCAAATTAGTCCAGATGCAACCACTTTCCAAGTCTCTCCGACCTTCACAAAAAAAGTTATTCAAGAATATCTCTTTCTCCTATGTGCTTTCATCCCTAACCCTAACCCTAACCCTTCCGAAAGTCGGAGAAGCTCAAGGATGGTACCGATCGATGCGCGCTACCCCATTTAGTGGGGGTAGAGCCTACTTGCAAGTCTCTCCGACCTTCACAAAAAAAGTTATTCAAGAATATCTCTTTCTCCTATGTGCTTTCATCCCTAACCCTAACCCTAACCCTTCCGAAAGTCGGAGAAGCTCAAGGATGGTACCGATCGATGCGCGCAACCCCATTTAGTGGGGGTAGAGCCTACTTGCAAGTCTCTCCGACCTTCACAAAAAAAGTTATTCAAGAATATCTCCTCAGATTTGGGGGAATTTCGTCGGTCGACCTCTTCCGAAGGTCGTACAAGCTCGGGGATGGTACCAATCGATCCGCAGGACCCAAATTAGTCCAGATGCAACCACTTTCCAAGTCTCTCCGACCTTTACAAAAAAAGTTATTCAAGAATATCTCTTTCTCCTATGTGCTTTCATCCCTAACCCTAACCCTAACCCTTCCGAAAGTCGGAGAAGCTCAAGGATGGTACCGATCGATGCGCGCTACCCCATTTAGTGGGGGTAGAGCCTACTTGCAAGTCTCTCCGACCTTCACAAAAAAAGTTATTCAAGAATATCTCCTCAGATTTGGGGGAATTTCGTCGGTCGACCTCTTCCGAAGGTCGTACAAGCTCGGGCATGGTACCAATCGATCCGCAGGACCCAAATTAGTCCAGATGCAACCACTTTCCAAGTCTCTCCGACCTTCACAAAAAAAGTTATTCAAGAATATCTCTTTCTCCTATGTGCTTTCATCCCTAACCCTAACCCTTCCGAAAGTCGGAGAAGCTCAAGGATGGTACCGATCGATGCGCGCAACCCTATTTAGTGGGGGTAGAGCCTACTTGCAAGTCTCTCCGACCTTCACAAAAAAAGTTATTCAAGAATATCTCCTCAGATTTGGGGGAATTTCGTCAGTCGACCTCTTCCGAAGGTCGTACAAGCTCGGGGATGGTACCAATCGATCCGCAGGACCCAAATTAGTCCAGATGCAACCACTTTCCAAGTCTCTCCGACCTTTACAAAAAAAGTTATTCAAGAATATCTCTTTCTCCTATGTGCTTTCATCCCTAACCCTAACCCTAACCCTTCCGAAAGTCGGAGAAGCTCAAGGATGGTACCGATCGATGCGCGCTACCCCATTTAGTGGGGGTAGAGCCTACTTGCAAGTCTCTCCGACCTTCACAAAAAAAGTTATTCAAGAATATCTCCTCAGATTTGGGGGAATTTCGTCGGTCGACCTCTTCCGAAGGTCGTACAAGCTCGGGCATGGTACCAATCGATCCGCAGGACCCAAATTAGTCCAGATGCAACCACTTTCCAAGTCTCTCCGACCTTCACAAAAAAAGTTATTCAAGAATATCTCTTTCTCCTATGTGCTTTCATCCCTAACCCTAACCCTAACCCTTCCGAAAGTCGGAGAAGCTCAAGGATCGTACCGATCGATGCGCGCTACCCCATTTAGTGGGGGTAGAGCCTACTTGCAAGTCTCTCCGACCTTCACAAAAAAAGTTATTCAAGAATATCTCTTTCTCCTATGTGCTTTCATCCCTAACCCTAACCCTAACCCTTCCGAAAGTCGGAGAAGCTCAAGGATGGTACCGATCGATGCGCGCAACCCCATTTAGTGGGGGTAGAGCCTACTTGCAAGTCTCTCCGACCTTCACAAAAAAAGTTATTCAAGAATATCTCCTCAGATTTGGGGGAATTTCGTCGGTCGACCTCTTCCGAAGGTCGTACAAGCTCGGGGATGGTACCAATCGATCTGCAGGACCCAAATTAGTCCAGATGCAACCACTTTTCAAGTCTCTCCGACCTTCACAAAAAAAGTTATTCAAGAATATCTCTTTCTCCTATGTGCTTTCATCCCTAACCCTAACCCTAACCCTTCCGAAAGTCGGAGAAGCTCAAAGATGGTACCGATCGATGCGCGCTACCCCATTTAGTGGGGGTAAAGCCTACTTGCAAGTCTCTCCGACCTTCACAAAAAAAGTTATTCAAGAATATCTCTTTCTCCTATGTGCTTTCATCCCTAACCCTAACCCTAACCCTTCCGAAAGTCGGAGAAGCTCAAGGATGGTACCGATCGATGCGCGCAACCCCATTTAGTGGGGGTAGAGCCTACTTGCAAGTCTCTCCGACCTTCACAAAAAAAGTTATTCAAGAATATCTCCTCAGATTTGGGGGAATTTCGTCGGTCGACCTCTTCCGAAGGTCTTACAAGCTCGGGGATGGTACCAATCGATCCGCAGGACCCAAATTAGTCCAGATGCAACCACTTTTCAAGTCTCTCCGACCTTCACAAAAAAAGTTATTCAAGAATATCTCTTTCTCCTATGTGCTTTCATCCCTAACCCTAACCCTAACCCTTCCGAAAGTCGGAGAAGCTCAAGGATGGTACTGATCGATGCGCGCAACCCCATTTAGTGGGGGTAGAGCCTACTTGCAAGTCTCTCCGACCTTCACAAAAAAAGTTATTCAAGAATATCTCCTCAGATTTGGGGGAATTTCGTCGGTCGACCTCTTCCGAAGGTCGTACAAGCTCAAGGATGGTACCAATCGATCCGCAGGACCCAAATTAGTCCAGATGCAACCACTTTCCAAGTCTCTCCGACCTTCACAAAAAAAGTTATTCAAGAATATCTCTTTCTCCTATGTGCTTTCATCCCTAACCCTAACCCTAACCCTTCCGAAAGTCGGAGAAGCTCAAGGATGGTACCGATCGATGCGCGCTACCCCATTTAGTGGGGGTAGAGCCTACTTGCAAGTCTCTCCGACCTTCACAAAAAAAGTTATTCAAGAATATCTCTTTCTCCTATGTGCTTTCATCCCTAACCCTAACCCTAACCCTTCCGAAAGTCGGAGAAGCTCAAGGATGGTACCGATCGATGCGCGCAACCCCATTTAGTGGGGGTAGAGCCTACTTGCAAGTCTCTCCGACCTTCACAAAAAAAGTTATTCAAGAATATCTCCTCAGATTTGGGGGAATTTCGTCGGTCGACCTCTTCCGAAGGTCGTACAAGCTCGGGCATGGTACCAATCGATCCGCAGGACCCCAATTAGTCCAGATGCAACCACTTTCCAAGTCTCTCCGACCTTCACAAAAAAAGTTATTCAAGAATATCTCTTTCTCCTATGTGCTTTCATCCCTAACCCTAACCCTAACCCTTCCGAAAGTCGGAGAAGCTCAAGGATGGTACCGATCGATGCGCGCTACCCCATTTAGTGGGGGTAGAGCCTACTTGCAAGTCTCTCCGACCTTCACAAAAAAAGTTATTCAAGAATATCTCTTTCTCCTATGTGCTTTCATCCCTAACCCTAACCCTAACCCTTCCGAAAGTCGGAGAAGCTCAAGGATGGTACCGATCGATGCGCGCAACCCCATTTAGTGGGGGTAGAGCCTACTTGCAAGTCTCTCCGACCTTCACAAAAAAAGTTATTCAAGAATATCTCCTCAGATTTGGGGGAATTTCGTCGGTCGACCTCTTCCGAAGGTCGTACAAGCTCGGGGATGGTACCAATCGATCCGCAGGACCCAAATTAGTCCAGATGCAACCACTTTTCAAGTCTCTCCGACCTTCACAAAAAAAGTTATTCAAGAATATCTCTTTCTCCTATGTGCTTTCATCCCTAACCCTAACCCTAACCCTTCCGAAAGTCGGAGAAGCTCAAGGATGGTACCGATCGATGCGCGCAACCCCATTTAGTGGGGGTAGAGCCTACTTGCAAGTCTCTCCGACCTTCACAAAAAAAGTTATTCAAGAATATCTCCTCAGATTTGGGGGAATTTCGTCGGTCGACCTCTTCCGAAGGTCGTACAAGCTCGGGGATGGTACCAATCGATCTGCAGGACCCAAATTAGTCCAGATGCAACCACTTTCCAAGTCTCTCCGACCTTCACAAAAAAAGTTATTCAAGAATATCTCTTTCTCCTATGTGCTTTCATCCCTAACCCTAACCCTAACCCTTCCGAAAGTCGGAGAAGCTCAAGGATGGTACCGATCGATGCGCGCTACCCCATTTAGTGGGGGTAGAGCCTACTTGCAAGTCTCTCCGACCTTCACAAAAAAAGTTATTCAAGAATATCTCTTTCTCCTATGTGCTTTCATTCCTAACCCTAACCCTAACCCTTCCGAAAGTCGGAGAAGCTCAAGGATGGTACCGATCGATGCGCGCAACCCCATTTAGTGGGGGTAGAGCCTACTTGCAAGTCTCTCCGACCTTCACAAAAAAAGTTATTCAAGAATATCTCCTCAGATTTGGGGGAATTTCGTCGGTCGACCTCTTCCGAAGGTCGTACAAGCTCGGGGATGGTACCAATCGATCCGCAGGACCCAAATTAGTCCAGATGCAACCACTTTCCAAGTCTCACCGACCTTTACAAAAAAAGTTATTCAAGAATATCTCTTTCTCCTATGTGCTTTCATCCCTAACCCTAACCCTAACCCTTCCGAAAGTCGGAGAAGCTCAAGGATGGTACCGATCGATGCGCGCTACCCCATTTAGTGGGGGTAGAGCCTACTTGCAAGTCTCTCCGACCTTCACAAAAAAAGTTATTCAAGAATATCTCCTCAGATTTGGGGGAATTTCGTCGGTCGACCTCTTCCGAAGGTCGTACAAGCTCGGGCATGGTACCAATCGATCCGCAGGACCCAAATTAGTCCAGATGCAACCACTTTCCAAGTCTCTCCGACCTTCACAAAAAAAGTTATTCAAGAATATCTCTTTCTCCTATGTGCTTTCATCCCTAACCCTAACCCTAACCCTTCCGAAAGTCGGAGAAGCTCAAGGATGGTACCGATCGATGCGCGCTACCCCATTTAGTGGGGGTAGAGCCTACTTGCAAGTCTCTCCGACCTTCACAAAAAAAGTTATTCAAGAATATCTCTTTCTCCTATGTGCTTTCATCCCTAACCCTAACCCTAACCCTTCCGAAAGTCGGAGAAGCTCAAGGATGGTACCGATCGATGCGCGCTACCCCATTTAGTGGGGGTAGAGCCTACTTGCAAGTCTCTCCGACCTTCACAAAAAACGTTATTCAAGAATATCTCTTTCTCCTATGTGCTTTCATCCCTAACCCTAACCCTAACCCTTCCGAAAGTCGGAGAAGCTCAAGGATGGTACCGATCGATGCGCGCTACCCCATTTAGTGGGAGTAGAGCCTACTTGCAAGTCTCTCCGACCTTCACAAAAAAAGTTATTCAAGAATATCTCTTTCTCCTATGTGCTTTCATCCCTAACCCTAACCCTAACCCTTCCGAAAGTCGGAGAAGCTCAAGGATGGTACCGATCGATGCGCGCAACCCTATTTAGTGGGGGTAGAGCCTACTTGCAAGTCTCTCCGACCTTCACAAAAAAAGTTATTCAAGAATATCTCCTCAGATTTGGGGGAATTTCGTCGGTCGACCTCTTCCGAAGGTCGTACAAGCTCGGGGATGGTACCAATCGATCCGCAGGACCCAAATTAGTCCAGATGCAACCACTTTCCAAGTCTCTCCGACCTTCACAAAAAAAGTTATTCAAGAATATCTCTTTCTCCTATGTGCTTTCATCCCTAACCCTAACCCTAACCCTTCCGAAAGTCGGAGAAGCTCAAGGATGGTACCGATCGATGGGCGCTACCCCATTTAGTGGGAGTAGAGCCTACTTGCAAGTCTCTCCGACCTTCACAAAAAAAGTTATTCAAGAATATCTCTTTCTCCTATGTGCTTTCATCCCTAACCCTAACCCTAACCCTTCCGAAAGTCGGAGAAGCTCAAGGATGGTACCGATCGATGCGCGCAACCCTATTTAGTGGGGGTAGAGCCTACTTGCAAGTCTCTCCGACCTTCACAAAAAAAGTTATTCAAGAATATCTCCTCAGATTTGGGGGAATTTCGTCGGTCGACCTCTTCCGAAGGTCGTACAAGCTCGGGGATGGTACCAATCGATCCGCAGTACCCAAATTAGTCCAGATGCAACCACTTTTCAAGTCTCTCCGACCTTCACAAAAAAAGTTATTCAAGAATATCTCTTTCTCCTATGTGCTTTCATCCCTAACCCTAACCCTAACCCTTCCGAAAGTCGGAGAAGCTCAAGGATGGTACCGATCGATGCGCGCTACCCCATTTAGTGGGGGTAGAGCCTACTTGCAAGTCTCTCCGACCTTCACAAAAAAAGTTATTCAAGAATATCTCTTTCTCCTATGTGCTTTCATCCCTAACCCTAACCCTAACCCTTCCGAAAGTCGGAGAAGCTCAAAGATGGTACCGATCGATGCGCGCAACCCCATTTAGTGGGGGTAGAGCCTACTTGCAAGTCTCTCCGACCTTCACAAAAAAAGTTATTCAAGAATATCTCCTCAGATTTGGGGGAATTTCGTCGGTCGACCTCTTCCGAAGGTCGTACAAGCTCGGGGATGGTACCAATCGATCCGCAGGACCCAAATTAGTCCAGATGCAACCACTTTTCAAGTCTCTCCGACCTTCACAAAAAAAGTTATTCAAGAATATTTCTTTCTCCTATGTGCTTTCATCCCTAACCCTAACCCTAACCCTTCCGAAAGTCGGAGAAGCTCAAGGATGGTACCGATCGATGCGCGCTACCCCATTTAGTGGGGGTAGAGCCTACTTGCAAGTCTCTCCGACCTTCACAAAAAAAGTTATTCAAGAATATCTCTTTCTCCTATGTGCTTTCATCCCTAACCCTAACCCTAACCCTTCCGAAAGTCGGAGAAGCTCAAGGATGGTACCGATCGATGCGCGCTACCCCATTTAGTGGGGGTAGAGCCTACTTGCAAGTCTCTCCGACCTTCACAAAAAAAGTTATTCAAGAATATCTCTTTCTCCTATGTGCTTTCATTCCTAACCCTAACCCTAACCCTTCCGAAAGTCGGAGAAGCTCAAGGATGGTACCGATCGATGCGCGCAACTCCATTTAGTGGGGGTAGAGCCTACTTGCAAGTCTCTCCGACCTTCACAAAAAACGTTATTCAAGAATATCTCCTCAGATTTGGGGGAATTTCGTCGGTCGACCTCTTCCGAAGGTCGTACAAGCTCGGGGATGGTACCAATCGATCCGCAGGACCCAAATTAGTCCAGATGCAACCACTTTCCAAGTCTCTCCGACCTTTACAAAAAAAGTTATTCAAGAATATCTCTTTCTCCTATGTGCTTTCATCCCTAACCCTAACCCTAACCCTTCCAAAAGTCGGAGAAGCTCAAGGATGGTACCGATCGATGCGCGCTACCCCATTTAGTGGGGGTAGAGCCTACTTGCAAGTCTCTCCGACCTTCACAAAAAAAGTTATTCAAGAATATCTCCTCAGATTTGGGGGAATTTCGTCGGTCGACCTCTTCCGAAGGTCGTACAAGCTCGGGCATGGTACCAATCGATCCGCAGGACCCAAATTAGTCCAGATGCAACCACTTTCCAAGTCTCTCCGACCTTCACAAAAAAAGTTATTCAAGAATATCTCTTTCTCCTATGTGCTTTCATCCCTAACCCTAACCCTAACCCTTCCGAAAGTCGGAGAAGCTCAAGGATGGTACCGATCGATGCGCGCTACCCCATTTAGTGGGGGTAGAGCCTACTTGCAAGTCTCTCCGACCTTCACAAAAAAAGTTATTCAAGAATATCTCTTTCTCCTATGTGCTTTCATCCCTAACCCTAACCCTAACCCTTCCGAAAGTCGGAGAAGCTCAAGGATGGTACCGATCGATGCGCGCTACCCCATTTAGTGGGGGTAGAGCCTACTTGCAAGTCTCTCCGACCTTCAAAAAAAAAGTTATTCAAGAATATCTCCTCAGATTTGGGGGAATTTCGTCGGTCGACCTCTTCCGAAGGTCGTACAAGCTCGGGCATGGTACCAATCGATCCGCAGGACCCAAATTAGTCCAGATGCAACCACTTTCCAAGTCTCTCCGACCTTCACAAAAAAAGTTATTCAAGAATATCTCTTTCTCCTATGTGCTTTCATCCCTAACCCTAACCCTAACCCTTCCGAAAGTCGGAGAAGCTCAAGGATGGTACCGATCGATGCGCGCTACCCCATTTAGTGGGGGTAGAGCCTACTTGCAAGTCTCTCCGACCTTCACAAAAAAAGTTATTCAAGAATATCTCTATCTCCTATGTGCTTTCATCCCTAACCCTAACCCTAACCCTTCCGAAAGTCGGAGAAGCTCAAGGATGGTACCGATCGATGCGCGCTACCCCATTTAGTGGGGGTAGAGCCTACTTGCAAGTCTCTCCGACCTTCACAAAAAAAGTTATTCAAGAATATCTCTTTCTCCTATGTGCTTTCATCCCTAACCCTAACCCTAACCCTTCCGAAAGTCGGAGAAGCTCAAGGATGGTACCGATCGATGCGTGCTACCCCATTTAGTGGGAATAGAGCCTACTTGCAAGTCTCTCCGACCTTCACAAAAAAAGTTATTCAAGAATATCTCTTTCTCCTATGTGCTTTCATCCCTAACCCTAACCCTAACCCTTCCGAAAGTCGGAGAAGCTCAAGGATGGTACCGATCGATGCGCGCAACCCCATTTAGTGGGGGTAGAGCCTACTTGCAAGTCTCTCCGACCTTCACAAAAAAAGTTATTCAAGAATATCTCCTCAGATTTGGGGGAATTTCGTCGGTCGACCTCTTTCGAAGGTCGTACAAGCTCGGGGATGGTACCAATCGATCCGCAGGACCCAAATTAGTCCAGATGCAACCACTTTCCAAGTCTCTCCGACCTTCACAAAAAAAGTTATTCAAGAATATCTCTTTCTCCTATGTGCTTTCATCCCTAACCCTAACCCTAACCCTTCCGAAAGTCGGAGAAGCTCAAGGATGGTACCGATCGATGCGCGCTACCCCATTTAGTGGGGGTAGAGCCTACTTGCAAGTCTCTCCGACCTTCACAAAAAAAGTTATTCAAGAATATCTCTTTCTCCTATGTGCTTTCATCCCTAACCCTAACCCTAACCCTTCCGAAAGTCGGAGAAGCTCAAGGATGGTACCGATCGATGCGCGCAACCCCATTTAGTGGGGGTAGAGCCTACTTGCAAGTCTCTCCGACCTTCACAAAAAAAGTTATTCAAGAATATCTCCTCAGATTTGGGGGAATTTCGTCGGTCGACCTCTTCCGAAGGTCGTACAAGCTCGGGGATGGTACCAATCGATCCGCAGGACCCAAATTAGTCCAGATGCAACCACTTTCCAAGTCTCTCCGACCTTTACAAAAAAAGTTATTCAAGAATATCTCTTTCTCCTATGTGCTTTCATCCCTAACCCTAACCCTAACCCTTCCGAAAGTCGGAGAAGCTCAAGGATGGTACCGATCGATGCGCGCTACCCCATTTAGTGGGGGTAGAGCCTACTTGCAAGTCTCTCCGACCTTCACAAAAAAAGTTATTCAAGAATATCTCCTCAGATTTGGAGGAATTTCGTCGGTCGACCTCTTCCGAAGGTCGTACAAGCTCGGGCATGGTACCAATCGATCCGCAGGACCCAAATTAGTCCAGATGCAACCACTTTCCAAGTCTCTCCGACCTTCACAAAAAAAGTTATTCAAGAATATCTCTTTCTCCTATGTGCTTTCATCCCTAACCCTAACCCTAACCCTTCCGAAAGTCGGAGAAGCTCAAGGATGGTACCGATCGATGCGCGCTACCCCATTTAGTGGGGGTAGAGCCTACTTGCAAGTCTCTCCGACCTTCACAAAAAAAGTTATTCAAGAATATCTCTTTCTCCTATGTGCTTTCATCCCTAACCCTAACCCTAACCCTTCCGAAAGTCGGAGAAGCTCAAAGATGGTACCGATCGATGCGCGCTACCCCATTTAGTGGGGGTAGAGCCTACTTGCAAGTCTCTCCGACCTTCACAAAAAAAGTTATTCAAGAATATCTCTTTCTCCTATGTGCTTTCATCCCTAACCCTAACCCTAACCCTTCCGAAAGTCGGAGAAGCTCAAGGATGGTACCGATCGATGCGCGCTACCCCATTTAGTGGGGGTAGAGCCTACTTGCAAGTCTCTCCGACCTTCACAAAAAAAGTTATTCAAGAATATCTCTTTCTCCTATGTGCTTTCATCCCTAACCCTAACCCTAACCCTTCCGAAAGTCGGAGAAGCTCAAGGATGGTACCGATCGATGCGCGCTACCCCATTTAGTGGGAGTAGAGCCTACTTGCAAGTCTCTCCGACCTTCACAAAAAAAGTTATTCAAGAATATCTCTTTCTCCTATGTGCTTTCATCCCTAACCCTAACCCTAACCCTTCCGAAAGTCGGAGAAGCTCAAGGATGGTACCGATCGATGCGCGCAACCCCATTTAGTGGGGGTAGAGCCTACTTGCAAGTCTCTCCGACCTTCACAAAAAAAGTTATTCAAGAATATCTCCTCAGATTTGGGGGAATTTCGTCGGTCGACCTCTTCCGAAGGTCGTACAAGCTCGGGGATGGTACCAATCGATCCGCAGGACCCAAATTAGTCCAGATGCAACCACTTTCCAAGTCTCTCCGACCTTTACAAAAAAAGTTATTCAAGAATATCTCTTTCTCCTATGTGCTTTCATCCCTAACCCTAACCCTAACCCTTCCGAAAGTCGGAGAAGCTCAAGGATGGTACCGATCGATGCGCGCTACCCCATTTAGTGGGGGTAGAGCCTACTTGCAAGTCTCTCCGACCTTCACAAAAAAAGTTATTCAAGAATATCTCCTCAGATTTGGGGGAATTTCGTCGGTCGACCTCTTCCGAAGGTCGTACAAGCTCGGGCATGGTACCAATCGATCCGCAGGACCCAAATTAGTCCAGATGCAACCACTTTCCAAGTCTCTCCGACCTTCACAAAAAAAGTTATTCAAGAATATCTCTTTCTCCTATGTGCTTTCATCCCTAACCCTAACCCTTCCGAAAGTCGGAGAAGCTCAAGGATGGTACCGATCGATGCGCGCTACCCCATTTAGTGGGGGTAGAGCCTACTTGCAAGTCTCTCCGACCTTCACAAAAAAAGTTATTCAAGAATATCTCTTTCTCCTATGTGCTTTCATCCCTAACCCTAACCCTAACCCTTCCGAAAGTCGGAGAAGCTCAAGGATGGTACCGATCGATGCGCGCTACCCCATTTAGTGGGGGTACAGCCTACTTGCAAGTCTCTCCGACCTTCACAAAAAAAGTTATTCAAGAATATCTCCTCAGATTTGGGGGAATTTCGTCGGTCGACCTCTTCCGAAGGTCGTACAAGCTCGGGCATGGTACCAATCGATCCGCAGGACCCAAATTAGTCCAGATGCAACCACTTTCCAAGTCTCTCCGACCTTCACAAAAAAAGTTATTCAAGAATATATCTTTCTCCTATGTGCTTTCATCCCTAACCCTAACCCTAACCCTTCCGAAAGTCGGAGAAGCTCAAGGATGGTACCGATCGATGCGCGCTACCCCATTTAGTGGGGGTAGAGCCTACTTGCAAGTCTCTCCGACCTTCACAAAAAAAGTTATTCAAGAATATCTCTTTCTCCTATGTGCTTTCATCCCTAACCCTAACCCTAACCCTTCCGAAAGTCGGAGAAGCTCAAGGATGGTACCGATCGATGCGCGCTACCCCATTTAGTGGGAGTAGAGCCTACTTGCAAGTCTCTCCGACCTTCACAAAAAAAGTTATTCAAGAATATCTCTTTCTCCTATGTGCTTTCATCCCTAACCCTAACCCTAACCCTTCCGAAAGTCGGAGAAGCTCAAGGATGGTACCGATCGATGCGCGCAACCCCATTTAGTGGGGGTAGAGCCTACTTGCAAGTCTCTCCGACCTTCACAAAAAAAGTTATTCAAGAATATCTCCTCAGATTTGGGGGAATTTCGTCGGTCGACCTCTTCCGAAGGTCGTACAAGCTCGGGGATGGTACCAATCGATCCGCAGGACCCAAATTAGTCCAGATGCAACCACTTTCCAAGTCTCTCCGACCTTCACAAAAAAAGTTATTCAAGAATATCTCTTTCTCCTATGTGCTTTCATCCCTAACCCTAACCCTAACCCTTCCGAAAGTCGGAGAAGCTCAAGGATGGTACCGATCGATGCGCGCTACCCCATTTAGTGGGGGTAGAGCCTACTTGCAAGTCTCTCCGACCTTCACAAAAAAAGTTATTCAAGAATATCTCTTTCTCCTATGTGCTTTCATCCCTAACCCTAACCCTAACCCTTCCGAAAGTCGGAGAAGCTCAAGGATGGTACCGATCGATGCGCGCAACCCCATTTAGTGGGGGTAGAGCCTACTTGCAAGTCTCTCCGACCTTCACAAAAAAAGTTATTCAAGAATATCTCCTCAGATTTTGGGGAATTTCGTCGGTCGACCTCTTCCGAAGGTCGTACAAGCTCGGGGATGGTACCAATCGATCCGCAGGACCCAAATTAGTCCAGATGCAACCACTTTCCAAGTCTCTCCGACCTTTACAAAAAAAGTTATTCAAGAATATCTCTTTCTCCTATGTGCTTTCATCCCTAACCCTAACCCTAACCCTTCCGAAAGTCGGAGAAGCTCAAGGATGGTACCGATCGATGCGCGCTACCCCATTTAGTGGGGGTAGAGCCTACTTGCAAGTCTCTCCGACCTTCACAAAAAAAGTTATTCAAGAATATCTCCTCAGATTTGGGGGAATTTCGTCGGTCGACCTCTTCCGAAGGTCGTACAAGCTCGGGCATGGTACCAATCGATCCGCAGGACCCAAATTAGTCCAGATGCAACCACTTTCCAAGTCTCTCCGACCTTCACAAAAAAAGTTATTCAAGAATATCTCTTTCTCCTATGTGCTTTCATCCCTAACCCTAACCCTAACCCTTCCGAAAGTCGGAGAAGCTCAAGGATGGTACCGATCGATGCGCGCTACCCCATTTAGTGGGGGTAGAGCCTACTTGCAAGTCTCTCCGACCTTCACAAAAAAAGTTATTCAAGAATATCTCTTTCTCCTATGTGCTTTCATCCCTAACCCTAACCCTAACCCTTCCGAAAGTCGGAGAAGCTCAAAGATGGTACCGATCGATGCGCGCTACCCCATTTAGTGGGGGTAGAGCCTACTTGCAAGTCTCTCCGACCTTCACAAAAAAAGTTATTCAAGAATATCTCTTTCTCCTATGTGCTTTCATCCCTAACCCTAACCCTAACCCTTCCGAAAGTCGGAGAAGCTCAAGGATGGTACCGATCGATGCGCGCAACCCCATTTAGTGGGGGTAGAGCCTACTTGCAAGTCTCTCCGACCTTCACAAAAAAAGTTATTCAAGAATATCTCCTCAGATTTGGGGGAATTTCGTCGGTCGACCTCTTCCAAAGGTCGTACAAGCTCGGGGATGGTACCAATCGATCCGCAGGACCCAAATTAGTCCAGATGCAACCACTTTTCAAGTCTCTCCGACCTTCACAAAAAAAGTTATTCAAGAATATCTCTTTCTCCTATGTGCTTTCATCCCTAACCCTAACCCTAACCCTTCCGAAAGTCGGAGAAGCTCAAAGATGGTACCGATCGATGCGCGCAACCCCATTTAGTGGGGGTAGAGCCTACTTGCAAGTCTCTCCGACCTTCACAAAAAAAGTTATTCAAGAATATCTCCTCAGATTTGGGGGAATTTCGTCGGTCGACCTCTTCCGAAGGTCGTACAAGCTCGGGGATGGTACCAATCGATCCGCAGGACCCAAATTAGTCCAGATGCAACCACTTTCCAAGTCTCTCCGACCTTCACAAAAAAAGTTATTCAAGAATATCTCTTTCTCCTATGTGCTTTCATCCCTAACCCTAACCCTTTCGAAAGTCGGAGAAGCTCAAGGATGGTACCGATCGATGCGCGCTACCCCATTTAGTGGGGGTAGAGCCTACTTGCAAGTCTCTCCGACCTTCACAAAAAAAGTTATTCAAGAATATCTCCTCAGATTTTGGGGAATTTCGTCGGTCGACCTCTTCCGAAGGTCGTACAAGCTCGGGGATGGTACCAATCGATCCGCAGGACCCAAATTAGTCCAGATGCAACCACTTTCCAAGTCTCTCCGACCTTTACAAAAAAAGTTATTCAAGAATATCTCTTTCTCCTATGTGCTTTCATCCCTAACCCTAACCCTAACCCTTCCGAAAGTCGGAGAAGCTCAAGGATGGTACCGATCGATGCGCGCTACCCCATTTAGTGGGGGTAGAGCCTACTTGCAAGTCTCTCCGACCTTCACAAAAAAAGTTATTCAAGAATATCTCCTCAGATTTGGGGGAATTTCGTCGGTCGACCTCTTCCGAAGGTCGTACAAGCTCGGGCATGGTACCAATCGATCCGCAGGACCCAAATTAGTCCAGATGCAACCACTTTCCAAGTCTCTCCGACCTTCACAAAAAAAGTTATTCAAGAATATCTCTTTCTCCTATGTGCTTTCATCCCTAACCCTAACCCTAACCCTTCCGAAAGTCGGAGAAGCTCAAGGATGGTACCGATCGATGCGCGCTACCCCATTTAGTGGGGGTAGAGCCTACTTGCAAGTCTCTCCGACCTTCACAAAAAAAGTTATTCAAGAATATCTCTTTCTCCTATGTGCTTTCATCCCTAACCCTAACCCTAACCCTTCCGAAAGTCGGAGAAGCTCAAAGATGGTACCGATCGATGCGCGCTACCCCATTTAGTGGGGGTAGAGCCTACTTGCAAGTCTCTCCGACCTTCACAAAAAAAGTTATTCAAGAATATCTCTTTCTCCTATGTGCTTTCATCCCTAACCCTAACCCTAACCCTTCCGAAAGTCGGAGAAGCTCAAGGATGGTACCGATCGATGCGCGCAACCCCATTTAGTGGGGGTAGAGCCTACTTGCAAGTCTCTCCGACCTTCACAAAAAAAGTTATTCAAGAATATCTCCTCAGATTTGGGGGAATTTCGTCGGTCGACCTCTTCCAAAGGTCGTACAAGCTCGGGGATGGTACCAATCGATCCGCAGGACCCAAATTAGTCCAGATGCAACCACTTTTCAAGTCTCTCCGACCTTCACAAAAAAAGTTATTCAAGAATATCTCTTTCTCCTATGTGCTTTCATCCCTAACCCTAACCCTAACCCTTCCGAAAGTCGGAGAAGCTCAAAGATGGTACCGATCGATGCGCGCAACCCCATTTAGTGGGGGTAGAGCCTACTTGCAAGTCTCTCCGACCTTCACAAAAAAAGTTATTCAAGAATATCTCCTCAGATTTGGGGGAATTTCGTCGGTCGACCTCTTCCGAAGGTCGTACAAGCTCGGGGATGGTACCAATCGATCCGCAGGACCCAAATTAGTCCAGATGCAACCACTTTCCAAGTCTCTCCGACCTTCACAAAAAAAGTTATTCAAGAATATCTCTTTCTCCTATGTGCTTTCATCCCTAACCCTAACCCTAACCCTTCCGAAAGTCGGAGAAGCTCAAGGATGGTACCGATCGATGCGCGCAACCCCATTTAGTGGGGGTAGAGCCTACTTGCAAGTCTCTCCGACCTTCACAAAAAAAGTTATTCAAGAATATCTCCTCAGATTTGGGGGAATTTCGTCGGTCGACCTCTTCCGAAGGTCGTACAAGCTCGGGGATGGTACCAATCGATCCGCAGGACCCAAATTAGTCCAGATGCAACCACTTTCCAAGTCTCTCCGACCTTCACAAAAAAAGTTATTCAAGAATATCTCTTTCTCCTATGTGCTTTCATCCCTAACCCTAACCCTTCCGAAAGTCGGAGAAGCTCAAGGATGGTACCGATCGATGCGCGCTACCCCATTTAGTGGGGGTAGAGCCTACTTGCAAGTCTCTCCGACCTTCACAAAAAAAGTTATTCAAGAATATCTCTTTCTCCTATGTGCTTTCATCCCTAACCCTAACCCTAACCCTTCCGAAAGTCGGAGAAGCTCAAGGATGGTACCGATCGATGCGCGCTACCCCATTTAGTGGGGGTAAAGCCTACTTGCAAGTCTCTCCGACCTTCACAAAAAAAGTTATTCAAGAATATCTCTTTCTCCTATGTGCTTTCATCCCTAACCCTAACCCTAACCCTTCCGAAAGTCGGAGAAGCTCAAGGATGGTACCGATCGATGCGCGCAACCCCATTTAGTGGGGGTAGAGCCTACTTGCAAGTCTCTCCGACCTTCACAAAAAAAGTTATTCAAGAATATCTCCTCAGATTTGGGGGAATTTCGTCGGTCGACCTCTTCCGAAGGTCGTACAAGCTCGGGGATGGTACCAATCGATCTGCAGGACCCAAATTAGTCCAGATGCAACCACTTTTCAAGTCTCTCCGACCTTCACAAAAAAAGTTATTCAAGAATATCTCTTTCTCCTATGTGCTTTCATCCCTAACCCTAACCCTTCCGAAAGTCGGAGAAGCTCAAGGATGGTACCGATCGATGCGCGCTACCCCATTTAGTGGGGGTAGAGCCTACTTGCAAGTCTCTCCGACCTTCACAAAAAACGTTATTCAAGAATATCTCTTTCTCCTATGTGCTTTCATCCCTAACCCTAACCCTAACCCTTCCGAAAGTCGGAGAAGCTCAAGGATGGTACCGATCGATGCGCGCTACCCCATTTAGTGGGGGTAGAGCCTACTTGCAAGTCTCTCCGACCTTCACAAAAAAAGTTATTCAAGAATATCTCTTTCTCCTATGTGCTTTCATCCCTAACCCTAACCCTAACCCTTCCGAAAGTCGGAGAAGCTCAAGGATGGTACCGATCGATGCGCGCAACCCCATTTAGTGGGGGTAGAGCCTACTTGCAAGTCTCTCCGACCTTCACAAAAAAAGTTATTCAAGAATATCTCCTCAGATTTGGGGGAATTTCGTCGGTCGACCTCTTCCGAAGGTCGTACAAGCTCGGGGATGGTACCAATCGATCTGCAGGACCCAAATTAGTCCAGATGCAACCACTTTTCAAGTCTCTCCGACCTTCACAAAAAAAGTTATTCAAGAATATCTCTTTCTCCTATGTGCTTTCATCCCTAACCCTAACCCTAACCCTTCCGAAAGTCGGAGAAGCTCAAGGATGGTACCGATCGATGCGCGCTACCCCATTTAGTGGGGGTAGAGCCTACTTGCAAGTCTCTCCGACCTTCACAAAAAAAGTTATTCAAGAATATCTCTTTCTCCTATGTGCTTTCATCCCTAACCCTAACCCTAACCCTTCCGAAAGTCGGAGAAGCTCAAGGATGGTACCGATCGATGCGCGCTACCCCATTTAGTGGGGGTAGAGCCTACCTGCAAGTCTCTCCGACCTTCACAAAAAAAGTTATTCAAGAATATCTCCTCAGATTTGGGGGAATTTCGTCGGTCGACCTCTTCCGAAGGTCGTACAAGCTCGGGGATGGTACCAATCGATCCGCAGGACCCAAATTAGTCCAGATGCAACCACTTTCCAAGTCTCTCCGACCTTCACAAAAAAGTTATTCAAGAATATCTCTTTCTCCTATGTGCTTTCATCCCTAACCCTAACCCTAACCCTTCCGAAAGTCGGAGAAGCTCAAGGATGGTACCGATCGATGCGCGCTACCCCATTTAGTGGGGGTAGAGCCTACTTGCAAGTCTCTCCGACCTTCACAAAAAAAGTTATTCAAGAATATCTCTTTCTCCTATGTGCTTTCATCCCTAACCCTAACCCTAACCCTTCCGAAAGTCGGAGAAGCTCAAGGATGGTACCGATCGATGCGCGCTACCCCATTTAGTGGGGGTAGAGCCTACTTGCAAGTCTCTCCGACCTTCACAAAAAAAGTTATTCAAGAATATCTCCTCAGATTTGGGGGAATTTCGTCGGTCGACCTCTTCCGAAGGTCGTACAAGCTCGGGCATGGTACCAATCGATCCGCAGGACCCAAATTAGTCCAGATGCAACCACTTTCCAAGTCTCTCCGACCTTCACAAAAAAAGTTATTCAAGAATATCTCTTTCTCCTATGTGCTTTCATCCCTAACCCTAACCCTAACCCTTCCGAAAGTCGGAGAAGCTCAAGGATGGTACCGATCGATGCGCGCTACCCCATTTAGTGGGGGTAGAGCCTACTTGCAAGTCTCTCCGACCTTCACAAAAAAAGTTATTCAAGAATATCTCTTTCTCCTATGTGCTTTCATCCCTAACCCTAACCCTAACCCTTCCGAAAGTCGGAGAAGCTCAAGGATGGTACCGATCGATGCGCGCTACCCCATTTAGTGGGGGTAGAGCCTACTTGCAAGTCTCTCCGACCTTCACAAAAAAAGTTATTCAAGAATATCTCTTTCTCCTATGTGCTTTCATCCCTAACCCTAACCCTAACCCTTCCGAAAGTCGGAGAAGCTCAAAGATGGTACCGATCGATGCGCGCTACCCCATTTAGTGGGGGTAGAGCCTACTTGCAAGTCTCTCCGACCTTCACAAAAAAAGTTATTCAAGAATATCTCTTTCTCCTATGTGCTTTCATCCCTAACCCTAACCCTAACCCTTCCGAAAGTCGGAGAAGCTCAAGGATGGTACCGATCGATGCGCGCAACCCCATTTAGTGGGGGTAGAGCCTACTTGCAAGTCTCTCCGACCTTCACAAAAAAAGTTATTCAAGAATATCTCCTCAGATTTGGGGGAATTTCGTCGGTCGACCTCTTCCAAAGGTCGTACAAGCTCGGGGATGGTACCAATCGATCCGCAGGACCCAAATTAGTCCAGATGCAACCACTTTTCAAGTCTCTCCGACCTTCACAAAAAAAGTTATTCAAGAATATCTCTTTCTCCTATGTGCTTTCATCCCTAACCCTAACCCTAACCCTTCCGAAAGTCGGAGAAGCTCAAAGATGGTACCGATCGATGCGCGCAACCCCATTTAGTGGGGGTAGAGCCTACTTGCAAGTCTCTCCGACCTTCACAAAAAAAGTTATTCAAGAATATCTCCTCAGATTTGGGGGAATTTCGTCGGTCGACCTCTTCCGAAGGTCGTACAAGCTCGGGGATGGTACCAATCGATCCGCAGGACCCAAATTAGTCCAGATGCAACCACTTTCCAAGTCTCTCCGACCTTCACAAAAAAAGTTATTCAAGAATATCTCTTTCTCCTATGTGCTTTCATCCCTAACCCTAACCCTAACCCTTCCGAAAGTCGGAGAAGCTCAAGGATGGTACCGATCGATGCGCGCAACCCCATTTAGTGGGGGTAGAGCCTACTTGCAAGTCTCTCCGACCTTCACAAAAAAAGTTATTCAAGAATATCTCCTCAGATTTGGGGGAATTTCGTCGGTCGACCTCTTCCGAAGGTCGTACAAGCTCGGGGATGGTACCAATCGATCCGCAGGACCCAAATTAGTCCAGATGCAACCACTTTCCAAGTCTCTCCGACCTTCACAAAAAAAGTTATTCAAGAATATCTCTTTCTCCTATGTGCTTTCATCCCTAACCCTAACCCTTCCGAAAGTCGGAGAAGCTCAAGGATGGTACCGATCGATGCGCGCTACCCCATTTAGTGGGGGTAGAGCCTACTTGCAAGTCTCTCCGACCTTCACAAAAAAAGTTATTCAAGAATATCTCTTTCTCCTATGTGCTTTCATCCCTAACCCTAACCCTAACCCTTCCGAAAGTCGGAGAAGCTCAAGGATGGTACCGATCGATGCGCGCTACCCCATTTAGTGGGGGTAAAGCCTACTTGCAAGTCTCTCCGACCTTCACAAAAAAAGTTATTCAAGAATATCTCTTTCTCCTATGTGCTTTCATCCCTAACCCTAACCCTAACCCTTCCGAAAGTCGGAGAAGCTCAAGGATGGTACCGATCGATGCGCGCAACCCCATTTAGTGGGGGTAGAGCCTACTTGCAAGTCTCTCCGACCTTCACAAAAAAAGTTATTCAAGAATATCTCCTCAGATTTGGGGGAATTTCGTCGGTCGACCTCTTCCGAAGGTCGTACAAGCTCGGGGATGGTACCAATCGATCTGCAGGACCCAAATTAGTCCAGATGCAACCACTTTTCAAGTCTCTCCGACCTTCACAAAAAAAGTTATTCAAGAATATCTCTTTCTCCTATGTGCTTTCATCCCTAACCCTAACCCTTCCGAAAGTCGGAGAAGCTCAAGGATGGTACCGATCGATGCGCGCTACCCCATTTAGTGGGGGTAGAGCCTACTTGCAAGTCTCTCCGACCTTCACAAAAAACGTTATTCAAGAATATCTCTTTCTCCTATGTGCTTTCATCCCTAACCCTAACCCTAACCCTTCCGAAAGTCGGAGAAGCTCAAGGATGGTACCGATCGATGCGCGCTACCCCATTTAGTGGGGGTAGAGCCTACTTGCAAGTCTCTCCGACCTTCACAAAAAAAGTTATTCAAGAATATCTCTTTCTCCTATGTGCTTTCATCCCTAACCCTAACCCTAACCCTTCCGAAAGTCGGAGAAGCTCAAGGATGGTACCGATCGATGCGCGCAACCCCATTTAGTGGGGGTAGAGCCTACTTGCAAGTCTCTCCGACCTTCACAAAAAAAGTTATTCAAGAATATCTCCTCAGATTTGGGGGAATTTCGTCGGTCGACCTCTTCCGAAGGTCGTACAAGCTCGGGGATGGTACCAATCGATCTGCAGGACCCAAATTAGTCCAGATGCAACCACTTTTCAAGTCTCTCCGACCTTCACAAAAAAAGTTATTCAAGAATATCTCTTTCTCCTATGTGCTTTCATCCCTAACCCTAACCCTAACCCTTCCGAAAGTCGGAGAAGCTCAAGGATGGTACCGATCGATGCGCGCTACCCCATTTAGTGGGGGTAGAGCCTACTTGCAAGTCTCTCCGACCTTCACAAAAAAAGTTATTCAAGAATATCTCTTTCTCCTATGTGCTTTCATCCCTAACCCTAACCCTAACCCTTCCGAAAGTCGGAGAAGCTCAAGGATGGTACCGATCGATGCGCGCTACCCCATTTAGTGGGGGTAGAGCCTACCTGCAAGTCTCTCCGACCTTCACAAAAAAAGTTATTCAAGAATATCTCCTCAGATTTGGGGGAATTTCGTCGGTCGACCTCTTCCGAAGGTCGTACAAGCTCGGGGATGGTACCAATCGATCCGCAGGACCCAAATTAGTCCAGATGCAACCACTTTCCAAGTCTCTCCGACCTTCACAAAAAAGTTATTCAAGAATATCTCTTTCTCCTATGTGCTTTCATCCCTAACCCTAACCCTAACCCTTCCGAAAGTCGGAGAAGCTCAAGGATGGTACCGATCGATGCGCGCTACCCCATTTAGTGGGGGTAGAGCCTACTTGCAAGTCTCTCCGACCTTCACAAAAAAAGTTATTCAAGAATATCTCTTTCTCCTATGTGCTTTCATCCCTAACCCTAACCCTAACCCTTCCGAAAGTCGGAGAAGCTCAAGGATGGTACCGATCGATGCGCGCTACCCCATTTAGTGGGGGTAGAGCCTACTTGCAAGTCTCTCCGACCTTCACAAAAAAAGTTATTCAAGAATATCTCCTCAGATTTGGGGGAATTTCGTCGGTCGACCTCTTCCGAAGGTCGTACAAGCTCGGGCATGGTACCAATCGATCCGCAGGACCCAAATTAGTCCAGATGCAACCACTTTCCAAGTCTCTCCGACCTTCACAAAAAAAGTTATTCAAGAATATCTCTTTCTCCTATGTGCTTTCATCCCTAACCCTAACCCTAACCCTTCCGAAAGTCGGAGAAGCTCAAGGATGGTACCGATCGATGCGCGCTACCCCATTTAGTGGGGGTAGAGCCTACTTGCAAGTCTCTCCGACCTTCACAAAAAAAGTTATTCAAGAATATCTCTTTCTCCTATGTGCTTTCATCCCTAACCCTAACCCTAACCCTTCCGAAAGTCGGAGAAGCTCAAGGATGGTACCGATCGATGCGCGCTACCCCATTTAGTGGGGGTAGAGCCTACTTGCAAGTCTCTCCGACCTTCACAAAAAAAGTTATTCAAGAATATCTCTTTCTCCTATGTGCTTTCATCCCTAACCCTAACCCTAACCCTTCCGAAAGTCGGAGAAGCTCAAGGATGGTACCGATCGATGCGCGCTACCCCATTTAGTGGGAGTAGAGCCTACTTGCAAGTCTCTCCGACCTTCACAAAAAAAGTTATTCAAGAATATCTCTTTCTCCTATGTGCTTTCATCCCTAACCCTAACCCTAACCCTTCCGAAAGTCGGAGAAGCTCAAGGATGGTACCGATCGATGCGCGCAACCCCATTTAGTGGGGGTAGAGCCTACTTGCAAGTCTCTCCGACCTTCACAAAAAAAGTTATTCAAGAATATCTCCTCAGATTTGGGGGAATTTCGTCGGTCGACCTCTTCCGAAGGTCGTACAAGCTCGGGGATGGTATCAATCGATTCGCAGGACCCAAATTAGTCCAGATGCAACCACTTTCCAAGTCTCTCCGACCTTCACAAAAAAAGTTATTCAAGAATATCTCTTTCTCCTATGTGCTTTCATCCCTAACCCTAACCCTAACCCTTCCGAAAGTCGGAGAAGCTCAAGGATGGTACCGATCGATGCGCGCTACCCCATTTAGTGGGGGTAGAGCCTACTTGCAAGTCTCTCCGACCTTCACAAAAAAAGTTATTCAAGAATATCTCTTTCTCCTATGTGCTTTCATCCCTAACCCTAACCCTAACCCTTCCGAAAGTCGGAGAAGCTCAAGGATGGTACCGATCGATGCGCGCAACCCCATTTAGTGGGGGTAGAGCCTACTTGCAAGTCTCTCCGACCTTCACAAAAAAAGTTATTCAAGAATATCTCCTCAGATTTGGGGGAATTTCGTCGGTCGACCTCTTCCAAAGGTCGTACAAGCTCGGGGATGGTACCAATCGATCCGCAGGACCCAAATTAGTCCAGATGCAACCACTTTCCAAGTCTCTCCGACCTTTACAAAAAAAGTTATTCAAGAATATCTCTTTCTCCTATGTGCTTTCATCCCTAACCCTAACCCTAACCCTTCCGAAAGTCGGAGAAGCTCAAGGATGGTACCGATCGATGCGCGCTACCCCATTTAGTGGGGGTAGAGCCTACTTGCAAGTCTCTCCGACCTTCACAAAAAAAGTTATTCAAGAATATCTCCTCAGATTTGGGGGAATTTCGTCGGTCGACCTCTTCCGAAGGTCGTACAAGCTCGGGCATGGTACCAATCGATCCGCAGGACCCAAATTAGTCCAGATGCAACCACTTTCCAAGTCTCTCCGACCTTCACAAAAAAAGTTATTCAAGAATATCTCTTTCTCCTATGTGCTTTCATCCCTAACCCTAACCCTAACCCTTCCGAAAGTCGGAGAAGCTCAAGGATGGTACCGATCGATGCGCGCTACCCCATTTAGTGGGGGTAGAGCCTACTTGCAAGTCTCTCCGACCTTCACAAAAAAAGTTATTCAAGAATATCTCTTTCTCCTATGTGCTTTCATCCCTAACCCTAACCCTACTCCGAAAGTCGGAGAAGCTCAAAGATGGTACCGATCGATGCGCGCTACCCCATTTAGTGGGGGTAGAGCCTACTTGCAAGTCTCTCCGACCTTCACAAAAAAAGTTATTCAAGAATATCTCTTTCTCCTATGTGCTTTCATCCCTAACCCTAACCCTAACCCTTCCGAAAGTCGGAGAAGCTCAAGGATGGTACCGATCGATGCGCGCTACCCCATTTAGTGGGGGTAGAGCCTACTTGCAAGTCTCTCCGACCTTCACAAAAAAAGTTATTCAAGAATATCTCTTTCTCCTATGTGCTTTCATCCCTAACCCTAACCCTAACCCTTCCGAAAGTCGGAGAAGCTCAAGGATGGTACCGATCGATGCGCGCTACCCCATTTAGTGGGAGGTAGAGCCTACTTGCAAGTCTCTCCGACCTTCACAAAAAAAGTTATTCAAGAATATCTCTTTCTCCTATGTGCTTTCATCCCTAACCCTAACCCTAACCCTTCCGAAAGTCGGAGAAGCTCAAGGATGGTACCGATCGATGCGCGCAACCCCATTTAGTGGGGGTAGAGCCTACTTGCAAGTCTCTCCGACCTTCACAAAAAAAGTTATTCAAGAATATCTCCTCAGATTTGGGGGAATTTCGTCGGTCGACCTCTTCCAAAGGTCGTACAAGCTCGGGGATGGTACCAATCGATCCGCAGGACCCAAATTAGTCCAGATGCAACCACTTTCCAAGTCTCTCCGACCTTTACAAAAAAAGTTATTCAAGAATATCTCTTTCTCCTATGTGCTTTCATCCCTAACCCTAACCCTAACCCTTCCGAAAGTCGGAGAAGCTCAAGGATGTACCGATCGATGCGCGCTACCCCATTTAGTGGGGGTAGAGCCTACTTGCAAGTCTCTCCGACCTTCACAAAAAAAGTTATTCAAGAATATCTCCTCAGATTTGGGGGAATTTCGTCGGTCGACCTCTTCCGAAGTCGTACAAGCTCGGGCATGGTACCAATCGATCCGCAGGACCCAAATTAGTCCAGATGCAACCACTTTCCAAGTCTCTCCGACCTTCACAAAAAAAGTTATTCAAGAATATCTCTTTCTCCTATGTGCTTTCATCCCTAACCCTAACCCTAACCCTTCCGAAAGTCGGAGAAGCTCAAGGATGGTACCGATCGATGCGCGCTACCCCATTTAGTGGGGGTAGAGCCTACTTGCAAGTCTCTCCGACCTTCACAAAAAAAGTTATTCAAGAATATCTCTTTCTCCTATGTGCTTTCATCCCTAACCCTAACCCTTCCGAAAGTCGGAGAAGCTCAAAGATGGTACCGATCGATGCGCGCTACCCCATTTAGTGGGGGTAGAGCCTACTTGCAAGTCTCTCCGACCTTCACAAAAAAAGTTATTCAAGAATATCTCTTTCTCCTATGTGCTTTCATCCCTAACCCTAACCCTAACCCTTCCGAAAGTCGGAGAAGCTCAAGGATGGTACCGATCGATGCGCGCTACCCCATTTAGTGGGGGTAGAGCCTACTTGCAAGTCTCTCCGACCTTCACAAAAAAAGTTATTCAAGAATATCTCTTTCTCCTATGTGCTTTCATCCCTAACCCTAACCCTAACCCTTCCGAAAGTCGGAGAAGCTCAAGGATGGTACCGATCGATGCGCGCTACCCCATTTAGTGGGAGTAGAGCCTACTTGCAAGTCTCTCCGACCTTCACAAAAAAAGTTATTCAAGAATATCTCTTTCTCCTATGTGCTTTCATCCCTAACCCTAACCCTAACCCTTCCGAAAGTCGGAGAAGCTCAAGGATGGTACCGATCGATGCGCGCAACCCCATTTAGTGGGGGTAGAGCCTACTTGCAAGTCTCTCCGACCTTCACAAAAAAAGTTATTCAAGAATATCTCCTCAGATTTGGGGGAATTTCGTCGGTCGACCTCTTCCAAAGGTCGTACAAGCTCGGGGATGGTACCAATCGATCCGCAGGACCCAAATTAGTCCAGATGCAACCACTTTCCAAGTCTCTCCGACCTTCACAAAAAAAGTTATTCAAGAATATCTCTTTCTCCTATGTGCTTTCAGCCCTAACCCTAACCCTAACCCTTCCGAAAGTCGGAGAAGCTCAAGGATGGTACCGATCGATGCGCGCTACCCCATTTAGTGGGGGTAGAGCCTACTTGCAAGTCTCTCCGACCTTCACAAAAAAAGTTATTCAAGAATATCTCTTTCTCCTATGTGCTTTCATCCCTAACCCTAACCCTAACCCTTCCGAAAGTCGGAGAAGCTCAAGGATGGTACCGATCGATGCGCGCAACCCCATTTAGTGGGGGTAGAGCCTACTTGCAAGTCTCTCCGACCTTCACAAAAAAAGTTATTCAAGAATATCTCCTCAGATTTGGGGGAATTTCGTCGGTCGACCTCTTCCGAAGGTCGTACAAGCTCGGGGATGGTACCAATCGATCCGCAGGACCCAAATTAGTCCAGATGCAACCACTTTCCAAGTCTCTCCGACCTTTACAAAAAAAGTTATTCAAGAATATCTCTTTCTCCTATGTGCTTTCATCCCTAACCCTAACCTAACCCTTCCGAAAGTCGGAGAAGCTCAAGGATGGTACCGATCGATGCGCGCTACCCCATTTAGTGGGGGTAGAGCCTACTTGCAAGTCTCTCCGACCTTCACAAAAAAAGTTATTCAAGAATATCTCCTCAGATTTGGGGGAATTTCGTCGGTCGACCTCTTCCGAAGGTCGTACAAGCTCGGGCATGGTACCAATCGATCCGCAGGACCCAAATTAGTCCAGATGCAACCACTTTCCAAGTCTCTCCGACCTTCACAAAAAAAGTTATTCAAGAATATCTCTTTCTCCTATGTGCTTTCATCCCTAACCCTAACCCTAACCCTTCCGAAAGTCGGAGAAGCTCAAGGATGGTACCGATCGATGCGCGCTACCCCATTTAGTGGGGGTAGAGCCTACTTGCAAGTCTCTCCGACCTTCACAAAAAAAGTTATTCAAGAATATCTCTTTCTCCTATGTGCTTTCATCCCTAACCCTAACCCTAACCCTTCCGAAAGTCGGAGAAGCTCAAAGATGGTACCGATCGATGCGCGCTACCCCATTTAGTGGGGGTAGAGCCTACTTGCAAGTCTCTCCGACCTTCACAAAAAAAGTTATTCAAGAATATCTCTTTCTCCTATGTGCTTTCATCCCTAACCCTAACCCTAACCCTTCCGAAAGTCGGAGAAGCTCAAGGATGGTACCGATCGATGCGCGCAACCCCATTTAGTGGGGGTAGAGCCTACTTGCAAGTCTCTCCGACCTTCACAAAAAAAGTTATTCAAGAATATCTCCTCAGATTTGGGGGAATTTCGTCGGTCGACCTCTTCCGAAGGTCGTACAAGCTCGGGGATGGTACCAATCGATCCGCAGGACCCAAATTAGTCCAGATGCAACCACTTTTCAAGTCTCTCCGACCTTCACAAAAAAAGTTATTCAAGAATATCTCTTTCTCCTATGTGCTTTCATCCCTAACCCTAACCTTAACCCTTCCGAAAGTCGGAGAAGCTCAAGGATGGTACCGATCGATGCGCGCAACCCCATTTAGTGGGGGTAGAGCCTACTTGCAAGTCTCTCCGACCTTCACAAAAAAAGTTATTCAAGAATATCTCCTCAGATTTGGGGAATTTCGTCGGTCGACCTCTTCCGAAGGTCGTACAAGCTCGGGGATGGTACCAATCGATCCGCAGGACCCAAATTAGTCCAGATGCAACCACTTTCCAAGTCTCTCCGACCTTCACAAAAAAAGTTATTCAAGAATATCTCTTTCTCCTATGTGCTTTCATCCCTAACCCTAACCCTAACCCTTCCGAAAGTCGGAGAAGCTCAAGGATGGTACCGATCGATGCGCGCAACCCCATTTAGTGGGGGTAGAGCCTACTTGCAAGTCTCTCCGACCTTCACAAAAAAAGTTATTCAAGAATATCTCCTCAGATTTGGGGGAATTTCGTCGGTCGACCTCTTCCGAAGGTCGTACAAGCTCGGGGATGGTACCAATCGATCCGCAGGACCCAAATTAGTCCAGATGCAACCACTTTTCAAGTCTCTCCGACCTTCACAAAAAAAGTTATTCAAGAATATCTCTTTCTCCTATGTGCTTTCATCCCTAACCCTAACCCTTCCGAAAGTCGGAGAAGCTCAAGGATGGTACCGATCGATGCGCGCTACCCCATTTAGTGGGGGTAGAGCCTACTTGCAAGTCTCTCCGACCTTCACAAAAAAAGTTATTCAAGAATATCTCTTTCTCCTATGTGCTTTCATCCCTAACCCTAACCCTAACCCTTCCGAAAGTCGGAGAAGCTCAAGAATGGTACCGATCGATGCGCGCTACCCCATTTAGTGGGGGTAGAGCCTACTTGCAAGTCTCTCCGACCTTCACAAAAAAAGTTATTCAAGAATATCTCTTTCTCCTATGTGCTTTCATCCCTAACCCTAACCCTAACCCTTCCGAAAGTCGGAGAAGCTCAAGGATGGTACCGATCGATGCGCGCAACCCCATTTAGTGGGGGTAGAGCCTACTTGCAAGTCTCTCCGACCTTCACAAAAAAAGTTATTCAAGAATATCTCCTCAGATTTGGGGGAATTTCGTCGGTCGACCTCTTCCGAAGGTCGTACAAGCTCGGAGATGGTACCAATCGATCCGCAGGACCCAAATTAGTCCAGATGCAACCACTTTTCAAGTCTCTCCGACCTTCACAAAAAAAGTTATTCAAGAATATCTCTTTCTCCTATGTGCTTTCATCCCTAACCCTAACCCTAACCCTTCCGAAAGTCGGAGAAGCTCAAGGATGGTACCGATCGATGCGCGCTACCCCATTTAGTGGGGGTAGAGCCTACTTGCAAGTCTCTCCGACCTTCACAAAAAAAGTTATTCAAGAATATCTCTTTCTCCTATGTGCTTTCATCCCTAACCCTAACCCTAACCCTTCCGAAAGTCGGGAGAAGCTCAAGGATGGTACCGATCGATGCGCGCTACCCCATTTAGTGGGGGTAGAGCCTACTTGCAAGTCTCTCCGACCTTCACAAAAAAAGTTATTCAAGAATATCTCCTCAGATTTGGGGGAATTTCGTCGGTCGACCTCTTCCGAAGGTCGTACAAGCTCGGAGATGGTACCAATCGATCCGCAGGACCCAAATTAGTCCAGATGCAACCACTTTTCAAGTCTCTCCGACCTTCACAAAAAAAGTTATTCAAGAATATCTCTTTCTCCTATGTGCTTTCATCCTAACCCTAACCCTAACCCTTCCGAAAGTCGGAGAAGCTCAAGGATGGTACCGATCGATGCGCGCTACCCCATTTAGTGGGGGTAGAGCCTACTTGCAAGTCTCTCCGACCTTCACAAAAAAGTTATTCAAGAATATCTCTTTCTCCTATGTGCTTTCATCCCTAACCCTAACCCTAACCCTTCCGAAAGTCGGAGAAGCTCAAGGATGGTACCGATCGATGCGCGCTACCCCATTTAGTGGGGGTAGAGCCTACTTGCAAGTCTCTCCGACCTTCACAAAAAAAGTTATTCAAGAATATCTCTTTCTCCTATGTGCTTTCATCCCTAACCCTAACCCTTCCGAAAGTCGGAGAAGCTCAAGGATGGTACTGATCGATGCGCGCAACCCCATTTAGTGGGGGTAGAGCCTACTTGCAAGTCTCTCCGACCTTCACAAAAAAAGTTATTCAAGAATATCTCCTCAGATTTGGGGGAATTTCGTCGGTCGACCTCTTCCGAAGGTCGTACAAGCTCGGGGATGGTACCAATCGATCCGCAGGGACCCAAATTAGTCCAGATGCAACCACTTTCCAAGTCTCTCCGACCTTCACAAAAAAAAGTTATTCAAG